>NC_060260.1:18947337-19196371 GCF_021901455.1 Neodiprion lecontei
CTATTAGCGGAAAGTTCGTCGAAGAAAATATGGACTTGTCTCTCCTCCGTACGCAAGAGAAACAAATTTCAGAAAAGTTTGAGTCAACGTATAAAGCCGATCAGCATCACTGTCTTGCGGATGCGACGAGCAAAAAAAGTGAGTCAGATTTCACAAGCGAAGGTCTCCATATAAAGTTTTCTATAGCAAGTGGAACCCAAATACACTTCACAACTTTCAACGGAGACTGTGAAGTGTCTTTGCCCAATGCTTGGAGCATCTGCGAATCATCAATGCAACCAAAAGTTCTGTCGATGTCCCAGATCGCGATAAATGAAAATGTATCTGTGATTCACAAAGGGATTGTCATTAATGAGAAAGGACAAATTAAGTATGCGGTCCATGGCAAGGCTTTGGCACATCAAATATCAGGACTTCCACATCAACTGAATGACCCTCACATTCTGCCACAAACCGTCAGAGATTTCGATATGCTCCGGGTCTGCAATGGATTGGGAGACGCAAATGTCACTATTACTGAGGCTGGTACTACGTACAAAGACAATATGAACATCAATCGGTCATCGACGTATTTTAGAATTGGCGGAAAAAAAACATGCAACCCTTTTGCTCGACTCAAAAAAACATTGCGACAAAAAGATTTTCGTTACAAAAGCCGCCCTGGAATAAAACGTTTCTCGACGCCGTCGAACCTTATCGATGGCAAAAAGTTGAAGGCTATACGTTTGAAAATTAACCGTGAGAGGCGAGCGAAAAATCGTCGAACGAGACGCATAAAACTGCTGACCGAGGTGTGAATCAGAAGCAGGATGAATTCACGGCAATTAAGGAGCATCTACTCGAAGAACGGTATGTTCAATTTAAGCTAGCGGAGGCACAAAAAACAGCGTTGCAGGAAATACTCGCAGCAGCAAAGCTGAAAGATCTCCGAGGTCGACGTTACACCAAAGACTGGATCATGTTGTGCATGTTGATGAAAATCCGATCTCCGAGTTGTTACCAGTTCTTGAGAAAAAATCAGATCCTTCCGCTTCCATGTTCGAGAACTGTCCGGAATTATTTTTCGCTCATCGATTCGAAATGCGGCTTCGATGAAAAGTTTTCTGAGTTGCTAAAATTGAAATTTCAGTCGAAAGAGCCGATGCAACGTCACGGATTATTAGTTTGTGACGAAATTAATTTGCGGAAATCGGTCTCAGTTTGTGCCAAGAATCTAACATATTCTGGTTTGACGGATTTTGGGTCTGAGGGACCTGTTGCTACGAACGCCGACGATCTCGCAACACATGGACTGGTATTACTGTTTCAACCGATTGCTGATAAATTCACTCAGCCGATTGCAGTCTTTGCTTCCAAAAATCCTGTTAAGGGCGAAGAGTTAGCAAAGCTTATGGTGAAAGCGATTATTCTTTTGGAGCAATGCGGCGCAAACATTCACGGGATAATATCCGACGGTGCCCACACTAACACGAAGATGGGGACATTACTTGGCATTAACAGGACGATCGATAATAACAAAACGTGGTTCACACATCCACTGGACGACGAGAGACGAGTGTTCGTTTTTTCCGACGTACCTCATCTTATAAAAAATGTTCGCAATCGTCTGTACAATAAGAGAAAGTTACGGGTAAGATTGATGCTGCAATGAGCACAAAGTTTTTCGTTTTTACAACTTTACAAAGGTCTCAAATAAATCTGTATGTGTATAATTTTTATTACAGATTAACAAACATGAAAGTCACGTCGAATGGCGCTATTTTGAAAATCTGCTCGACGCGGACACAAGGTTCGCCGGGACTTTGCGGGTATGCCCCAAAATATCAAAGCGTCATGTATCACCGGATAACACTAGTAAAATGCGAGTCCGAATAGCAACACAGGTGAGCATCGAAATTTTCAATCCAATTTCTTGTCAAGTATTCCGAATCATCACGTTTTTTTTACTCCTGTACAGGTTTTCAGCAATTCCGTTGCCGATGGCTTGAGATTCTATCTTGGTCAAAACTATGAGGACTTCGGTGGTTGCGAAGAAACGATCCAGTTCTGCAAACGTTTCAACGATCTCTTCGACGCACTCAATCGCAAGGTGCCTAATCAAGGACTAACACCCGATTCTAATGATTACAAGGCAAGAAATCTTTTTTCTCATTTCAAGTATTGTAAGTAAAAAAAAGAAACATGCAATCCCAGCACATGTTGTTGTAACGTCCCTGCGAAATAATACTAAAAATAGCCTGAAAAAAAGCAATCCCAGTACACGTTGTTGCAACGTCCCCGGGAAATGATACTATAAATGTCCTGAAAGAAAGAAAAAATAATGCAATCCCAATACAACGATACTGACGTGAACATGAAACTGCAGATATTAATGTGAATATTTTACAGATTATACAATCATCTCTGGATTGGTTAGACAATTGGGAACGAGCGATGATCAAAGGAGACGTGACAAGTGACGAGTTTCTCACGCTAAGCACGGCAAATGGGTTACGATTGTCACTTCATTCCACCATGGGCCTTTGTTGGTACCTCATCGAGAAGTACAATTTTCAGTACATTCTTGCTGGAAAAATTAATCAGGATAACTTGGAGGTAATTTCGAATCATCCATTTTCTTACATGCAATACAATGATGTATTTTTAAGCATAAGGCGACTTCACATCTCGTTTCGCCTTATTGATTCCTATTTATTGTTTTTCCAGAAATTTTTCGGAACTATTCGTCAAGCCTCAGGCAGCAACGACCATCCCAGTTGTTCAACTTTTTTACAGCTATACAAACTGTTGTCGGTTTATAGTGTAGTCAAGCCGCCAATTTATGGCAATTGTACAGTTAGTGACAGGAAGCCTCCTGAAATTTTGGTATCGGTTTATGATCTCATTCGAAGTTACGGTCGTACCGAGTTCAAATCTTCGGAAATTGCAAAAAAATTGCAGCTCAAGCTCGACGAATTAATCGAGTACGAAGATTGGGAGGTAGATGAGCTCCAAGACCATGACTATTCCCATCCACGAGTCCTTCATTGCATAATTTATTATGTCACAGGTTTGGCGACTTTATATTCTGAGTTCTGATATGTTTGACCATTTCTTTATTAGGGTCGTCTTCTCCGATTTTTATCAAAGTTCAGCAGGGGGTATTAATACAGTATTACTAAGAGTCTACTTTCACAGATGGACACCATCTTTTTTTTTCAACCTTTGTATCTTACAGCTTCTATTTTCCAAGGTTACCGCACTTCTGTGTTTGCATGGTTTTTCCGTAACAATTTTTTCCACCCTTGCAGGCTATCTCTGTAGACAAGTTCTTCGACGTTATGGTGGGTGTGAAAAGTGCGAAAATGCTGCGCGAAGAAGAACTGACTACTCGTGTTCAGCATTGAAGCTTGTCGACGAAAAGTCCCGGGGGCGGTTAATCCATGCCAACACCCATTTTTTCAAATTAATTACTCATGTCGAGTCATGTTTTGCCAAACACGCGCAAGAAAAACATGTTTTTGATTTAACGGTGGAGGAAGTGTTGCAAACATACAATTTTACCTTTCCCTGTGTTGAGCATGCTTCCAAAATATTATCTTACGCAATATTTTATTATATTCGGATGAGGATGCGTCAATTTGCGTATCAACAGAATCAGCAACAGCAGAAACGATTTGTTGTAAAAAATAAACTCGCCAAACTTACGAATCAATAAAAAAACAGTGCCTTCCAATCGTATGAAGTGCGTTTTTTTCCTTTTTTCTATCCTCAGTAGTATATATATGAGAGTTCTAACTCAAAGATGGCGGCGCTCCCCCCTAGTTCCCCCCTAGTTCCCCCCTAGCCCCCCCCCCCCCCCCCCCCCCCGGTCATTTTCGGCGGCTATTTCCATAGGATCACACACACACACACACACACACACGCGTGCACACACACACACACACACACACACAAAATAATTCCTGTCGAGACTTGTTTGGCGCCGGAAAGCCGCACATAAATCAGATAAGGTAAGAACCCGCTAGATCTATTGAAAAAATTCCAGGAAATGACCCCTGAAGGAAGGTTTAAAATGGCGTTTTGAATGCTTTTAACAATTTTTTTATTTAACACCAATTACATTTAGTTTTCTTATTGTATTCTCAATTATCTTATTCTAAATTTTAACGAGTGAAATTATACATATCATTTTCAATATCCATATTAATTAAACATATTGTTATTCCAAAATTGACTTAAACCAATTTTTTAACAGTACCACTGATCGGATTATATTCAACAATGCGATCATGCAAGATCATGCAGTAGGCAGAAGTGTGTGGTGGGAACGTAGTGCTAGAGTCAAATTCCAATCGAATGTCCACAGGTCCCCAGTTTTCAATGTTTCGTTCTGCTTGGAGCAATCGATGACGATAAGGGAAGCTTGGTTTGTAAATTCACGCCTCGATAGCAAAGGCCCAGCTTCTTTCTTATAGTAGCTCATTTGAAACCGAACATACATATCATAGAGAATGGCGGGGGATGTGCAGGCTCGGACTTGTTCGCTATAAAGAGTCGTAAAACCCAAAACTGTGTGTACACATACCATCCGGTGAAGAGCGGGCAAGATAAGATTTTTCTTACACCAAACACTGTTCGCTACCTGCTTTTCGTTGACCGATTTTTCACACCACATGGCCCACGCTGCTTAAAGACTCATAAAACTCAAAAACTACATTAGGCGGCGGTGGGTTCGTGGAGAGGGGGAGGGGGAGGGGGTGAAAACCTGTTCCAACACGCTTCAAGGCAAGATGCAGCTGCGGAACTGGGTGACTTCAAACTGGCAGATAAACCGCAAAAATTTAGGGATGGTGGGGGCGGGGACTGCGGACCCCAGCCGTCTTTCGCGTCATTTTTTACAAGAATTTCATCATCTCTGCAGAGTCGGGAGGGCAATAAAACCCAAAAATTTAGGGATGGCGGGTCGGATAAAGGGCCAACCCAGTCGTCTCTGACGTCATTTTTTCCTCCGAGATGCGCAGAACGCAGTGCGCACCGCATCTCTGACGTCATTTTACCCTCCGATATGCGCAGAACGCAGTGCGCACAGTTCCCAAATTCTTGCGATCTATCGGCCTATATACATATAAGCTCAACGCATCCGATGCAGACTCGTCAGTCTTACACGATACGTGCAAGTCAAAAAAGTTATACAAAGTTCAGCTTATATCAACGTCAAAGTCATGGCAGTCGAAGCGTATATGGGACTTGCGGAGCAGATGGAGAGGACGTACAATTTGCTGAGAGAGCAGCCACCCGGAGAAGAGAATGACGCCGTCATCAATCATTGGGCTGATATTGGAATTGCGAATATCCAAGTTCTGCGCGATATTTCCATGCAACGAGGAACAACCGTTGGTGCGAAAATACGGATCCAACATACGATCGCACTCCTGCAATCTTGGGTGACGAAGATCAAGCAGTTGCAGCAGCGCACAGTGGTGACGGGTGGAAATATCGGTACTCCTGCGGGTGTACAATGGGACGACGTGGATAGCGCTTTTGCGAGCCGAATCAGAACGGGGGTTATCACAAATCTCCGTCATAAAAATTTGGACGCCTTTCTGGACGATGTGCAGCGCGTCGTCACCGAGAAGTTGGAGCTGATACTGCGCGAGGAGGGAAATGTGAAGGTTAACCTCATATTATCGTGCAAATTCGAAAATGCCAAGCACGAAGAGATCTCCACCGAAGTTAAGAGTTTCAACACCACCAACGTGGCGATTCTCCTCCCATCAAGCGATATAAATGGTTGGTTTACACGTGCACGGGGTGATCTGCAGTCAAAGGTGGAAGATCTCGAGCAACGCGATTCCGGCTGGAGTATGATTGAGATCCTTAACATCGCTGTAAATATCAATCGCTACCAGCCTCTCGCCGCGGGGGCTTCAACATTCGTCGAGCTGCCCCAAGACATTCGACATAAAAAGGCTGTGATTAACGTGAGGAACGAGGACGAAAGATGCCTTCTCTGGTCCGTCACAGCAGCCCTCCACCCGGTCAAGATCAACGCCGATAGGACTAGCCGTTATCATCGATATATTTCCGAGTTGGACTGTACAGGTATCAAATTCCCTGCTACTCTACATGATGTGAAAAAGCTTGAGAGATTGAATAATTTGCGCATCAATGTATATGGAATAGAATCTCAAACTTTTTCGCATCATGCAAAATCAAATAAAAGCGTCATCGTGCCAATTTATTTGAGTAAAAATTTGCATAGCGTAAACATTGACACGATCCATCTTCTAATGGTTGAGAGTAATCCGGAAGACGATATGACTGGTGAGTTTGCACCGAGATTCCACTTTGCTTGGATTAAAGATCTTTCCCGATTGGTGAGCAAACAAATGTCTGATCATAATGGCCAGCTGTTTTTATGTGACAGATGTTTGTGCCACTTTAGCGTGAAACACGCCTACGACAATCATCGGCAAGATTGTATTACGCTAAATAAAGTACGCATGGAATTTCCCAAGTGTAAAGATTTAGTATTTTCCAATTTTCAAAACAGAGGCACCGTTCCATTTGTCGTATACGCCGATCTCGAATGTATATTAATCCTTGAACCTGTAGATGAATTTGAAACTCGTAAGACTTGTGAAATTCAAAAGCATATCCCGCACAGTGTAGCGTACTATGTACATTGCGCGTACGATGAGACTTTATCGGAGTTTCACGGTAAACGCGGTGTCGATTGCATAGATTGGTTTATGAAACAGCTTAAAGATTTATCAATTCAAGTAGAGTCACGCATCAAAAACATAATTCCGATGGAGTCTCTTACCCAAGTGCAACGCGATCGTCACATGCGCGCAAAGAATTGTTATATTTGTGAAAAACCGTTTACCCCTGAGGAGAAAAAGTGTTACGATCACTGTCACTTCACGGGTAAATATCGTGGTCCTGCTCATAATCGGTGTAATTTGAATTTCAGAGAGTCGCACACAATTCCAATAGTTTTCCACAATTTGTCCGGTTACGATTCCCATTTTTTAATAAAATCTCTCGCGTCAACTTTTCCCGGTAAAATTACACTGCTACCCATAAATAAGGAAAAATATATATCCTTCACGAAACGCGTCGATGGAACAATGATGCACTTGAGATTCATCGATTCGTTTCGATTTATGGCTAGCAGTATCGATAAACTTTCCAAATATTTGACCGATACCGATAAACGCATAACACGTAAATTTTATAATAACCCGACTCAGTTCAGTTTGATGACCCGCAAAGGCGTTTTTCCCTATGAATACGTCGATTGTTGGGGGAAACTCGATGAACCGCGATTACCTGCAAAGAAGCATTTCTACTCGCACCTCTGCGATGCAAATATTTCAGACACCGATTACGAGCACGCGAAAACTGTTTGGAGGGAATTCCATTTAGAGTCATTGGGAGGCTATTCAGATTTATATTTAAAGACCGATGTTCTTTTGCTTGCCGATATTTTCGAAAATTTCCGCGCTAGCTGCTTCAAAACATACAATTTAGATCCGTTGCACTACTACACTGCACCGGGGCTTGCTTTTGACGCGATGCTCAAGCATACTAATGTAAATTTGCAACTTTTAGACAACCCTGAAATGGTGTTATTTATTGAAAGAGCCATTCGAGGCGGCGTAGCGCAATGTTCTAATCGACACGCTCGGGCCAATAATAGATTCATGGGAACAGATTTTGATCCAAACAAAGCGGAATCGTATCTCATGTATTTTGACGTGAATAACCTGTACGGTGCAGCTATGAGCGTGCATTTACCAATCGGTTCGTTCGAGTGGGAGTATCAGCACATCGATATAACGAACCATCCGGACGATTCGCCGATCGGTTACTTTCTGGAGGTAGATTTGGACTACCCTGTAGAACTCCACGAGGATCACAAAGACCTACCTCTTTGTCCCGAACATTTTACTCCTCCAGGTAGTAAAAATGCCAAACTCGCGACCACCCTTCACCCCAAAACAAAGTATATATTGCACTATAGAAATTTGAAACAGTGTTTGAGTTTAGGATTGAAATTAACGAAAGTGCATAGAATTTTGAAGTTTGCGCAATCTCCATGGCTCGAGCCTTACATCAAGCTCAATACAGACATGCGTAAGCAATCTAGGAATGAATTTGAGAAAAACTTTTACAAACTCATGAATAACGCTGTGTTCGGCAAGACTATGGAGAATGTGCGAAATCATAAAGATGTTAAATTGGTTACAAAATGGGAGGGAAAAGGTGGTGCGAGAACGCTTATTGCCCGAGCAAACTTTCACAGCTGCACCGTATTTGACACTGATATGGTTATCATTGAAATGAATCGTGTCAAAGTTCACTTCACCAAACCTATTTACGTCGGCGCATCAATTCTAGATCTGTCAAAAATCTTGCTCTACGATTTCCACTATAATTATATTAAAACCAACTTTTCGAATAAACAGGCTAAATTGATGTATACCGACACAGACAGCCTTATTTATCAATTCAATGTGCCTAATATCTACGATATCATCAAACGTGATGTAGATACAATGTTTGACACCTCTGACTATCCGCCCGATAATGTGTATGGTATTCCCCTTAAAAACAAAAAACAACTAGGGCTAATGAAGGATGAAAATAATGGTAAAATTATGACAGAGTTTGTGGGACTGCGAGCAAAGCTGTACACATTTACTACGATGGGTGAGGATGGAGGAAAATATGACAGTGGCGTAAAAGTGAGTAAGCGTGCCAAGGGTGTAAGAAATTCATCGATAAATAGCATCACATTTGATGATTATAAGCGCTGTCTGACGGCTTACCGAGAGTTGACTCTTCCACAGTGTTTAATACGCAGCAAAAAACACGAAGTAAGCACGATCGTACAAAAAAAATTGGCTCTGAGTTGGCAGGATGACAAGCGGCAATTGATACCCGGACAGACCGACACCGTACCTTGGGGGTTTGTCCCAGCCCCCCAATAGCTATAGGATAAACTGTAGACATAGAATTGATGTAAATATTTGATGTTTGACGCCTCGAACGATCCACCATCGGGCGGAAACGTTTCATGATCAATACGATATTTAATAGATTTGAAGTTTCAAAATGCGAATTCATATACTCATCAATTGTTTATTTATTTATTATTAATATATCAAGCAATTATTCATATTTATTCGTTTACCACGAGAAAAGTTTTCAGAAAATGAAAAAAAAATTTCAGGAAACGAAAAAAACTTTTCAGAAAATGAAAAAAACTTTTCAGAAAACGAAAAAAAGTTTTCAGAAAATGAAAAAAAGTTTTCAGAAAACTTTTTTCCCATTTGATTAACACATAAAAAAAGTTTTCAGAAAATGGAAAAAAGTTTTCAGAAAATGAAAAAAAGTTTTCAGAAAACGAAAAAAAGTTTTCAGAAAATGAAAAAAAGTTTTCCAAAAAATAAAATGTGTAATAATCGTATGGCAAAATTGCATATTATCATTATTATTATTATTATTATTATTATTATTATTATTTTCATAGTACAGAGTATGGCACATGTGCGCACAAAAGAGATAAAATGTGGAAATATTTGTATATTCAAAATCTTTTATTGTAATTCGGAAAATACATACAAATTATGTTACATGTCTGTTTTATTTATCCAACTATTGTGCGAACTATCAAAACCCAACCACTTCACATAGAACAGATTCCCCCGCTTGCGTAATACTTTCTCCACAAGGTAGCCGTCGGGATATTTCACTTTGGCGAGCTCTTCCTCGTAGAAGCCGCCCTCGATGGGATAATCTTGATAATCGGTAAGTTTGTAGGTGGGTGGATTGGTATTTTTCACCTCACTCACGGTGAATATTTCAGTCGTCCAATTGGGTGTATAGCCTTTTTCAAATACATTCTTGTACTTGCTGATTCGAACTCGATCGCCTACACTGAATTTCCGCGCTCGATCGCTTCGTTTGATTTGCCGAGGCTTGTACACGCTACGATACAGCTGTTTTTCATTCTCCGTGCTGACATCAACCGGTTTCATCCGAATCGTGCGATGTTTGGTGTTGTTGTAGGACTTCATTAAATCATCCAAAATATTAATCCACTCGTACGATCCTTGGAGAGTAAACCGCTTCCACATTTTATTCTTCAATGTTCGATTGAAACGTTCGCATATCGACGCCTTTAAGTTGCTAAATGTCGAATACATGTTGATATTGTGATGCTTCACGAGGGCTTTGAATTCGCTGTTGTAAAATTCTTTGCCTCGATCAACGTGCAGATGTGTAGGTATACGACTCTGGATCAGTACAGATTTCATAGCAGCGGCAACATCTTTCCCACTCTTGGACTTTATCGGCACCGCCCACGCATACTTGGAAAATATATCGATGATTGTTAGTAGGTATTTGTATCCCTTGTTGCACGAGCTGTATGCGGTCATATCGACGAGATCAGCTTGCCAGGTCTCATCCAGTCCGCGTACATCTACGAATCGGCGCGGATAGTTGCGTCGAGCCTGTCTGTGAAGTTCGGCAGCTATTGCAGTCTTCATTGTTCCCAACTCTTCACCTATCAATTTTTCGAATTGCTGTCCAACCACTCTGGTTCCTCAATCGATACTAATTCCCTGCTGGTCTGTCCCAACGTTGGTGTTGCCTGCTCCCCAATATGTTTGATGCGATTCAACGTATTTTCAATGATTTTGTTATTTATGCGTAGCTGTTTCAACTCCTCGTTGTGATTATGCGCGAAACTCTCAAAATTTGATTGAAAAGTATCCACAATATCCACAGCCATAGACTGTAAAGCGGTATTGAGAACTTTTAAGGAAACGGCGTCGGTGGAGTGCTGCGGATCAGCTATGTTACACAATCGTTTACCGTCCAAATCATACTGATTGTCGCTGGTGATTTTGAATCCAACACCCGGAGGCCCTCGAATAAATTTTTTACCCCCACCACGCTCCGAGTGTCGACCGAATATGTCTATGCTCATCACTGGACGGTCACTGAACAAATGATGATTTTATGTTTACACGCCGCTAATAAACGATTCCAGCCTCACGCAACTCCTCAATAATGGAGACTATTTCGTTGGAATGGCTGGTATTGCCTGCAGCCTGTGACGCCATAAGCAGCCGGAGACGATCTACAATTTCATTTGGATCATCCCAGTAGACGTAATCGACATCTTGCCCCTCCTTTCGCGCAATCTTATAGACGGGTAAGCCTTTACCTGATTTTTTCGGCGAGCCAACGTGTTGTGCAATGAAATTTCTATACTTTGCACTTTTTAAATCATCTCGAAGGCTTCCATCGGCTTGGTAACGTTTTCGATGCGCATTTGTCGTCGTTACAATTTTTATATAATTATTCTTATCCGCGTCATTTACAACCGATGCATCGGGTGATTTTTTAAACAGTAATTCGAGTAATCCAGGTGTTCTCTCATAACTTTTATTCCCCACATTGACCAGATTATCAGTGAAATTGATCGGTGTATCGCCAATCATCATACCGCTTGTCAACTTTCGAACGCCGTATGTAGTATCCAAATCCCTCTTTTTACTTGAGCTGAACATTTTCAAATATTGTGCTGTGGAATCCGTTGTTTTCTTCACCGGTGTACTTGTAGTAGAAATTTCACCAAACTTCAGGGTTTTATCATTTGCATCCATGAAATTCCCCACATCCATATCCTCATCCTCCTCATCATCATCATCCCCGGCACTCTCGTCATCTTTTTCCTCTTCTTTTTTCATTGTCACATCCGGTAGTTCCGTTTTAATTTCACGTTTAATATGCTGCTGCTGCAGCTTTGAAGTATCCACCAATTTTTGCAGCGGTGTTACTAAAGGCTTGAATACCTCTCCCATAACCTGTTCGGTCGTGTCCTTGTCCAACTTGAGCATCTTATGCTTCAGCCGTATGACATCGGATGCTTTTGATATTTCACTCAATGTATCGCTATGCTTACGAATCTTGGCACTCTCCATGTTGCAGGCTCGATTGTTGCAACGAAACTGTGCAAGTTTATGTTAGTTTATGCTTATAAAGCAGTCAAACCCCTTCCTATATCGCCCCCCATTGATTTCGCTATCCTTGTCAATTACGGTAAAACTGTAATTGTCATCATTCCAGCATGCCGAGCACAAGTCTTTAAATTGCTGATACGTCATGTCCGTGTTCACATGATCGTTGTAGATATGTTTCAGATTCATATCATCCTGCCGAAATAGCACCAATAAGTTTGCATTGTCACGCACTAGGTGTTTTGGAATGCGCGCGTACGTTTGACTTAGATAAAAGCTATCGATATCGCAATGCCTGCCCATGCTGAAGTATGCTCTGATATTATCCTGCTTTTCACAAGCCACATCGTCGAAAATCATAACAGAGTTGGGGCGAGCATCTTCCGGTTTTACAACCTCATCGTTCTCATGAAACGGGAAATAACCCACTCCCTGCACAGGTTCTAGTAACTTTTGCAAAAATTGATACTTTGGTTGGATGAGAGATTTCGAATAGACGTAGACATTTTCGAATCGCAATCCATTGCCGTGGGTGATGAGTGCGAGAAGAGCGTTAGTTTTACCGCAATTGGATGGCCCGCAAAAAATTGCTCTCACGGTATTTGGCAGCAATTTTCCATGTCGTTTTTCTATCTTCCTCTTACCACGTCGAACCATTTTATCGAAATTTGCGATAGGTAGTTTATCGGGCTGATCTTGAAATCTCATGATGCTTCGTTAGCATGACAACGAAAACTGAGATGATGGTATATAAATTCCGCCTTTTATAGAAGTCACGTTAGTTGTTGCCTGACTATGAGGATGTGCACACGGAAAAAACGCGGTGGTGGTTTGTTAAATAAAATCATCAATCATCTCCCAGTTGAATTGCATGTGCCGGGGTATCAGTACTGTGGACCTGGAACGAAATTGGCCAAGAGGTTGGCTCGTGGAGATTTGGGGATCAATCCGCTGGATGCCGCGTGTAAAGACCACGACATTGCATACGCAAAGAATCGCGATACCGCAGCGAGAAATCTTGCCGACAAAGCGCTCGCTGAGAAGGCGTGGAATCGCGTCTTGGCCAAGGACGCTAGTGTGAGTGAAAAGGCGGTAGCCTGGGGAGTCACCAACACCATGAAAGCTAAATCTAAACTCGGAATGGGCTTAGCTGCAAAGCGGTCGAAACTTGGAGTGGCTGCGAAGAAGAAATCTGGAACTGACGGGAAGAGTAAACAGCGGAAGAGAACTGTGAATCTTAAATCCATCATCACGGCAGCAAAGGTCGCCATGCGTCCGGGTTATAAAGCCGTTGAGTCGGCGTTGGCGGGTGCTCGTGCGGCCGCGCGTGGGACTGGGAAGAATATTCCTATGCCTCGCGTTATACCTGTGCCTGATAAAATTGGTGGCATCCTACCGTTTCTCATTCCAATTCTGGCCGGTCTAAGCGCTACTGGGGCTCTTGCGGGTGGTGCTGCAGGTATAGCTAAAGCTGTCAACGAAGCTAGTGCCAACAAACATCAGTTGAAAGAGGCCAAACGGCACAATGCAACAATGGAGGCGATTGCTTTGGGTAAGGGATTATACCTGCGACCCTACCGCAGCGGAATGGGCCTGTACTTACGTCCGGCAAAAAACTAGTAAAGCTGCCACACCGAGCTCTCACCAACATTGATTTACGCAACTATGCTAAAAATATGAAAATTTCGCATTTTCGAGGTGTTTTCATGCGGAATGATCTGCCGAAATCAGGACCAAAAATGCGAGAATCCGCAATTATTAATCTTGATGATAAAAACGGCCCAGGGACGCATTGGGTTGCGTACAAGAAAAATGGTGACCATGTTGTGTATTTCGATAGTTTCGGTGATTTGAAACCGCCTAAGGACTTGATGAGGTATCTCGGTGTTGGCAGCGTTGAATACAATCATAAGAGGTATCAAGAATATGATACTGTGATTTGCGGCCACTTGTGTCTCAAATTTCTCAGCGAACAACTATAAAAAGACAGGTGTTACATGAGCAAGCATTAGTCATGCCGGAATCGTTGACGTTAACACTATCAGGCACATCCTCCGTGCTGGAGGCTCAATATTTCCCCCCAATCGAGTTATCACCAGAGAAGAACTATGTTCTCGGACTCGTCGAGTTCCTGACATTCAATTCAATACCCAATATTCATGAGAGGTGTAATAAATTTTACCTGAAACGAGCGGACAACAGCAGAGAGAGCATCGTGATACCCACAGGATGTTATGAAATTGAGGATATTGAAAATTTTCTACATAAGGAGCTACCCTCCGACATCACCCTCAGTCTGACAGCTAACAACAACGAGCTGAACAGTGAAGTCACATGCAATCATGTGGTAGACTTTAAGCCCAAAGATTCGATCGGCCGATTATTGGGATTTAAGGCGGTTGAGCTATCACGAAACGTTACTCATAAATCTGAATTACCCGTAGCCATACTGAAGGTTAATACTTTACGCGTTGAGTGTAGCATAACCACAGGGGCGTATATAAACGGGCGTCGAGCTCACACGATTCATGAATTTTTCCCAACCGTTCCATCCGGATATAAGATTGTCGAAGTGCCTACCAACGTCATTTACCTGCCAATCGCCGTACAGTCGATACATCATTTACAGCTGAGAATATTCGATCAAGACGACGAGCTGATTAATTTTCGCGGCGAAACGATTACTGTACGTTTACACTTGAAATCACTCAAATAATGGGAATCGTGTTTGAGACGAGAAAGTCTGGCAAAAGTTATAAAACTCAAACGTCATGGCCAAAAATCGTCAGTCGCCCGACACCTCTGACAACGTTTACACCGCCTACGAGACTGACACCTCTGAACGTTCGGTTTCTCCAGAGCCTAGGTCTTCGATTACGTGGAAATTTTGGAAAATAAAAATTCGTGTTCGCTGCATCCTGTGCGTGTTACCATGGAAGAAATAATAAGAATACAGAAACCTGTGGTATTCGACGAATCGATCGCGCACTCTGAGATTCATGCTCATCAACCGTTTGCATCATCCACCTTCCAGAACAACGATGAAATCCATATTGTTGTTCAACATCAAGACTTGTGTCTACTGCCCAGTAAAAGCTCTCTACACATTCACGGAAAAATCACAAAGGATGATGGTGTGGCTGCGGTGACGGTTACGAAATTGATCAATATGGCCGTTTGTCATTTGTTTGAGGAAATTCGCTACGAGTTGAACGGAGTAGAGATTGATCGGAATAAAAATGTCGGCATCACCAGCACCATGAAGGGTTACGTATCCTTGACTCCAGGCCAGCAATATAGTCTGGAGAATACCGGGTGGTTGAGTGGGGATAAGGAACTAACCGATGCCTCTGGAAATTTCGATGTTGTCTTGCCGTTAAATTATGTGCTAGGCTTCGCCGAAGATTATCGTCGAGTCATCGTCAACGCTAAACATGAGTTAATTCTCACACGTTCCAACACTGATTTGAATGCCGTAATTCAGAGCTCGGCGACGGAAAACTTTAAAATCACCCTGAATAAAATCGAGTGGTTGTTACCCTACATCAAACTGGCTGATAAACCGAAAATCCAGCTACTCAACTACATCGCCAAGGATCCGGCCATATCCATGAGTTTTCGTTCTTGGGAAACGTACGTGTATCCGATGCTCCCATCAACAACGCGGCATATATGGTCAGTCAAGACATCGACGCAGCTTGAGAAGCCGAGATATGTCGTTCTAGGATTTCAAACTGCAAGGAGAAACGAGCCGCTGAAAAATGCTGGCGTATTTGATCATTGTCGGATCAGAGATGTAAAACTCTTCCTCAACTCACAGTGCTATCCCTACGGAAATATGAATATTGATATATACAATAATCAATACGCCATTCTCTATGATATGTATGTTCGGTTTCAAATGAGCTACTATAACAAAGAAACTGAGCCTTTGCTATCGAGGCGTGACTTTATAAACCAAGCTCCCCTTATCGTCATCGATTGCTCCAAGCAGAACGAAACATTGAAAACTGGACCTGTGGACATTCGATTGGAATTTGACTCTAGCACTACGTTTCCACCACACACTTCTGCCTACTGCATGATCTTGCATGATCGCATTGTTGAATATAATCCGATCAGTGGTACTGTTAAAAAATTGGTTTAAGTCAATTTTGGAATAACAATATGTTTAATTAATATGGATATTGAAAATAATATGTATAATTTTACTCGTTAAAATTTAGAATAAGATAATTGAGAATATAATAAGAAAACTAAATGTAATTGGTGTTAAATAAAAAATTGTTAAAAGCATTCAAAACGCCATTTTAAACCTTCCTTCAGGGGTCATTTCCTGGAATTTTTTCAATAGATCTAGCGGGTTCTTACCTTATCTGATTTATGTGCGGCTTTCCGGCGCCAAACAAGTCTCGACAGGAATTATTTTTTGTGTGTGTGTGTGTGTGTGTGTGTGTGTGTGTGTGTGTGTGTGTGTGTGTGTGTGTGTGTGTGTGTGTGTGTGTCAAAATCCTATGGGAACAGCCACCGAAAATGACCGGGGGGGGGGGGGGGGCTAGGGGGGAGC
Organism: Neodiprion lecontei; assembly: GCF_021901455.1. NCBI lineage: Eukaryota > Metazoa > Arthropoda > Insecta > Hymenoptera > Diprionidae > Neodiprion > Neodiprion lecontei. Next base: position 18,963,928 of record NC_060260.1, read on the forward strand.
TAAGGGGGAGCTAGGGGGGAACTAGGGGGGAGCGCCGCCATCTTTGAGTTAGAACCGGCATATATACACTACTATCCTCGTATATTTTATTTATTTCGAGGTCTTTATTCTCAGAATAAACTGATAGAATATAACAATGCAGTTGTACAACTAACAGAAAAGTCATTCTATCGAAATTTAGTATGTGGAAAATGGTGAAATTGAAAAAAATTAAATTGAATAGATCTTTTACGAAGAAAAAAAAACGTGTTTCAACAGATAGAGAGCAAAAAAATACCATTCAAAGTACTGACATATCAACACAACAATATTATTTAAGCCGAAAAATTTTTGAGAAAATAAAGGAAAGATAATAAATATATATTAGGAAAAAAATGTCGTACCAACCAACGGATGATGCAATCAACTTGAAAGAATATGATTAGAGAGAAAAAAGAAAAGATACAACTCCAATGAATGTACAGCGGAAAAAAATGGATAATCGAAATTGGAAAAAAAGTTCTACAATGGTATTTGAACCAGGATCACCCACTTACAAGGAAACGTTTTCAGGTGTCCCCCTCCGATTTCGATGAAACTCTGGTATGTTATAGAGGGTCAAAATCGATGACATGCGTATTTTTTTTATCGGCCCAAACTCATTTTAAAGGGGTGAAACACCCCTCCAAAGTTGACCACTTCCCAAGATGATTTTTCTGTTTTGCATACAAGGAGGGGATTTTGATAACTAATAATGATAGTGTTACGTGGGGGTGAGGGTGTACTGAGCGGTGGTAGTTAATGATTAATTGAATAATCAAGCTCCCACGTAACGACAATGAATAATTATTAAAACTAAGAGAAGACCTACCTTTCGATAAGCCGGTAATTTGTAGGATCGTGTTGCTATAGTCCTGTACAGGTCTGTGAGGTTTGTTTAAATTGTTGAGGCAATTTTATAATAAAGAAAGTGGGAAGAAGGTCGTTCAAAATAAATGTTTAATATGATTTAACTGGTAAAAGATGAAGTATATTCTGTTTCGATTTGGTTATTGAAATGTCTGGAAACAATCAATGGTGATAATGATATATGAGCCGAAAATAACAATTTATAAAGTGTTCAAGTTCATACAAATCGTGTGTTATAATATTCTAAAGGATATTATTATTATTTGGTACCAGGAACATCTACTCTGAACGATGGTTAACTAGCTGGTCGTGATTATTGGATTGTATCTCTCTTTTTAGATTATCTTGAATCAATTATGTATATATTATGGTTAAGTCTTATTCGTTAATTCTTGGAAACAATAAGTACGATTTAATTGGGGGTAGTGAAGCTAGCCACCAATTCTAGACTTGATTTTGAATGAAAATTACTGAAGTAGATTTTGATTATAAAGGTGAAACAAGAATTCGTTTAATTTCGAAGATTAACACTCGGATTGACTTAGCTTTAGGTGAATCGGTCGACGAGATTGAGAGCCGTCGGATCGTGTCGGTCTGCGTCGGTAGAATGCTGGACCAGGGCCTCACCTCAAGTTTGGAAGAGTTGATCAATCGAACGGTGTTGAACGTCGGTCACTTAGTCTTTTAGATTTGGAATTATATTTCAGATTACCTGATTCGATTGAATCAGGGCCGAACTCAGTTTAATTATGGAAAATAGAACTGCATAAAAATGTCTATTCACGAAATGATGAGATTTAGTAAAGAACAGAAAAGATGGAAACGTAGAAGAAAGTGAGTCTCTTGCAGCTAACAGAATAACTGAATGCTCGAATTTGACGAATTAGCGCGAGACTTTAGGCCGGTCACAACTAAGTTTTTCCGAACGCTACTATTGCTCGAGAGGGCTAATCCGGGTTTACGTCCACGCACTTCGCGACTTGACAGACGTAAGACATGGCTGCTTGGGCCAGAGGGTATTAATAGGGAAAAATCTGCAGTTGCAATAAGTTGCAACAGTAATTAGCCAATTAAGTGCGGGGGCGACCTCCCGGTGTCGAAATCTACATGGTCAGCGTTAGTTCGCGTCATTCGATGGTATTCCGACGATTCTCAATCTCGTCACTTATACGTACAAGATGTTAACAGAAGGTATCTTAAGATAATTCTCACGCATTCATCCACACATCTTAACAAATAATCTATTTTAATTTGGTGGTTCCAAAGGTAGTGGTTTATCCTAATTATTGATGATAATTTTGACTTAAAAAGAGAGATATTCCCGGGCTGAGCGCCGCTGTTACTAGGTCAGTAATTTTATAGCGCGATTCCTGGTGTCAGCAAATAAGATACAATGTCAGCGGATGCCGAGGACTGTACGTGACCTTATTAGAATATGAGATTGTTATGAAATAATTAAAGAAATTAAATGAAATGGAATTTTGAAAAAGGTACGCCAAGGCGGTACGTCGGGGCGTAACAATAGTAATAAATACGTTGTCAAAAGTGATGATAAACAAACTTCGAATATTCTCAAAAACTCTTTATTTTAGGGGTTAACTTGTATATACAAAGTTCATTTTTTACATGAGAAACAAGATGTTCATCAGAGCTCAATGAATCCAACAGCACTGTGAAGAGCATGCAAGAATACAGAATACGTGCTTTCGATTTTTTTCCCAAAAACTGAATTCTTATCGACTTTTTTCCCCAATATTACGGATCATGTCTAGTATTTAGCCATGAATCATTGAATAACATTGTTTGAGGCTCGCATTCATTCTGGCATCGCTCTCTTATCATTTTACTGTTTTATCATTTTTTTCAAGAAACGTAAATATTTTTCATTTAAAGCGGACTATCAACTACTCGAAAATTCGATGTGTGTCATACGTAAACAAGTCATATCTCTACTTGAATTAATTCTATGGCACAGATATTTGAGGGGTAAGGGCTAGGAAAAAGATAAACAAACAACAAGTAGTGATTATTAGCCATTTTGCATTGAAAAAATCAATAAAGAAATTTTTTTTTGTTACTTTGATTCATACACTGAATACACCTGTAAATAGTTTTGCAAATAACTTACGTTTTTATATAATACAAAATTGTTGAATATGCACATGATTCTACTTCCTCTACCGTAGCCACACCCTTTAAACAAAAACAAGTTCCAAGTTTATCTATAAATCGCTTTATGGATGATAGTCGGTACAATAATGATATTCATCAAAAAAATGCTGTAGGCAAAGTGATTTTTTACACCAAGAACATCTGATTACTGCGACATTCGTGCAACCTTCGATTTCACAATTCGGATGAGATGACTGTCCACATGCAAAATCGACGGGGTTATCAAATTCATCAGATTTCTTTGCAATGAACCCGCTTTTATCCCACGCATAATGAAACAAATCATGATATCGCGGAGATGACAGTTGGTTGTGAACTAAAGACTGTAATTTTATTATATTATTCCTTAAATGTAAATTTAAATCATAATCGAGAAGAACTACGGTGTCTGAAAAATGACGAATATAATTTTTCCATATACGGAAGCCGAAAACATCGAGAGGTTGCATTTTTCCAGTGGTTCCTTTCGGTATCAATAAAGTCGTCAACTTTTTGTCTAGGGGTGTTGTCTCTTGCACAACTCAAGAACAATGCCCACTCCAAGAATCAATTGGAAGTAGACTCTTCGGTCCAACTTTTGGGATAAACACTCCTTCTAACCACATCTTGAAATGCTCTGTAATGAATCATTGTGATTAATACCGTTTGAATATATGCAGCGCGAAACAAGAATTATTATACCTGAAGTAAGTTTTCCTGATTTGGAAGCTGTGATGAAAACATTTCGCGGTCTGAATAAATGTTGTTCAACTATAGGTCCGAACGTTCCGGATGGTTCTTTTAAAACAATAAATGAAGGAGATAATAATTTTCCGTTCGCTGAAATTGTAGACTGTATAGTATAACTGTGCGTTGTTTAAGTTACTGATTGTACTATGCACGACACTTGTTTAGTTCCTTCTTTCGTTAACGTTCGTCCAGAATGAATCTCTATTTGGAAACCACTCTGATCAGAATTATATTTATTTTGTAATCCATGTTCGGAAATATAAGGTTCAACTCTTTTCAAAAATTCTTCAGCACTCTTGTGTAAATATTCACTATTTTCCACTGATTTTCGCGTGACGAATTCATTGATTTTTCTGCTAGTAATGCGATGGATCTTCTTAAAGTGAAGTAACCACGTTGGCGATGCTTTGAATCGAAAATCCTTATGACTGATAAGTCCTTGGGCCTGTAAAGCCCATCTTCGCAGATCCGTATCATGAACAATCAAGCCTGCGTCAATGGCATTTTTCATATTCTGCAATGTATACTCTGATATGCGAGCCAATTTTTCCATGTATGTCCCTCCCTGGTTGATTTGGTGTGCCTAACGACGCAATTGTCGTACTGATTTGACTTTTTTATATCTATGACGAACCGTATCAATTGAGCGATTTTTTTTCGTCTTTGCACTTCTCCAATATTCAACAGCTCTTCTTTTATAATCGAAACTTAAAGGTTCGTCATCTTCGGAACAGCTATCTTCAGGTCCTTCGGAAGGCACCTGAAAATCTGCATCTTCCACTGCGAACGTTTCACGATTTTTGTAAGGCTCTTCCAAGTCAAGAGAATTTTCCTCAATCATTTCCACACTATTATATTCTGTCATGCTTTGTAATAAAATGTTTTCGAAGTTCGATACTATTTCACGTTCATCATTTGTTAACAGGGATTCGGGTATATTCATTACCTCAAATGATGCCCACAGAATTTTAATAACGTTTATTGGATTCACTTTCATTGTAAACGTGAGAAGAAATTCAATAACTGCTCGAAGTTCTGTTATTAACGTATTAACAAGCACTGAACGGTCTCACGACTTTTCATATTGAAAATATCCGAAAGATACGCGTAATGGTTAAAGAAAATATCTGTGTCATAGAATTAATTCAAGTAGAGATATGACTTGTTTACATGTGACACACATCGAATTTTCGAGTATTTGATAGTCTGCTTGAAATGAAAAATATTTACGTTTCTTGAAAAAAAATGATAAAACAGTAAAATAATAAGAGACCGATGCCAGAATGAATGCGAGCCTCAAACAATGTTATTCAATGATTCATGGCTAAATACTAGACATGATCCGCAATATTGGGAAAAAAGTCGATAAGAATTCAGTTTTTGGGAAAAAATCGAAAGCACGTATTCTGTATTCTTGCATGCTCTGCACAGTGCTGTTGGATTCATTGAGCTCTGATGAACATCTTGTTTCTAATGTAAAAAATGAACTTTGTATATACAAGTTAACCCCTAAAATAAAGAGTTCTTGATAATATTTGAAGTGTGTTTTTCATCACTTTTGACAAGGTATTTATTACTATCATTATTAGTTATCAAAATCCCCTCCTTGTATGCAAAACAGAAAAATCATCTTGGGAGGTGGTCAACTTTGGAAGGGTGTTTCACCCATTTAAAGTGATTTTGGGCCGATAAAAAAAAATACGTATGTCATCGATTTTGACCCTCTATAACATACCAGAGTTTCATCGAAATCGGAGGGGGACACCTGAAAACGTTTCCTTGTTAGTAGGTAGGACCTCTACCACGACGCTAGCAGTCAGATCATCTCACGGTCGTATGTAAGATCGTGGATCATCTACACAAGATCTCAAACTGTCGCAAAAGTTGTGAGCCCTCGCTTGATGTTTATAGATTTCATTGACTTAAACATTTGAGGATTCCGTTAAAATAAAACAATTATCACGCCCGCCATGGAATGCTAGTAAACATCTCAATCATTTTTTATTCGCATATTTCTTCATTTTTGAGTGTTATTCAGGATTGTTGATTCCGAAAAATCAGCTGTTCGAATCTGATTTATAATTGGCTCACCCCGAGGGGGCAGCGCTGCAGACGGCGAAGTCGAGAACCACGGTTTTGCCTCATTATCTGAGTCATTCCCCACCCTACTAGTTACCAGACCTGTATGGAAGACCGTGCTGTACAGACAGACAGAAGAATTACAGAAATATCCCTCTCGCAACAAATGCTCACAGAAAGTACTATAGCGCCACCGAGTCTATCCGAAACGCTCAGAGCGCCAAATTCAAGCGTTTAATTGCTAAGCTGCTCAATATTTCTACGTCAGGCAAAGGCGTATCATCATCGTCACAGATATCGAAGCGTATGGGCAAAGGTGTTCTGCTACCTCAGGCTTTGGTTACTCGACAAGGTGTTAGAACAGATTATATTTTCTGGGACGACGCTAACGATTTCGCGGAACGTCTTCGTTTGCTTATGACATCTCAAGCGGCTGGGAATACAAGTCGTAACAACGAAATTATATCGATTCTGGAAGAATTACGGGTAGCCGGAATCATTTATTAGCCAATTCTCGTCGACTCTGCGATCATTTAAGAGATGAGCGTCGACGTGTTTGGACGTCAGCTAAATAAAAACAGAGCTGCGAGCACTCGCGGCCCTCGGTGTGGGGTTTCAAATGAGAGCGGACAGACATTACATGTACGGAACAAGAGACTGCAATGTCCCAGATCCCGCAGAGCTGAACAATGCTGTAACTTTGAAAATCTTGAGACGAAAATTCAACTCGCTTCAAAAATAAATCGACAACCTCGGTCAGATGATCAAAGCTTTGGAGATCACCACGGAGAAAGCCTTGGATACCTTCTACACAGACTTCAAAATAGGCAGAGACCTGTCGATTCGGAACACAGAAATCATTTTCAAATTAGACAACAGACTAAGAGCGTTGGAATATGAACGAGAAAAAGCAAGCAATGGTGACGGAACTGCATAAGCCTGCACGCCGGAATGACCCGGGTCGACGTGTAGACGTGCGCGGTATCGACGAGACCTGGCAGGCGGATCTTGTTGATATAATGTCGTACGCTGGACGAAACAAAGGCTACAAGTACATGCTCACAGTCATTGATATCTTTTCAAAGTATGCGTGGGCTGTACCAATAAAGAGCAAGTCTGAAGATGATGTTACGAAGGCAATGGAATCTGTACTTGTCCAAGGACGGGTACCGAAAAATTTACACGTCGACAGAGGAACGGAATTTTAAAACTCGGAATTTGAATCGCTCATGACACGTTACGGAATCAAACTTTACTCCACGTACAGTAATTTAAAGGCTTCGATCTGTGAACGTTTCAATCGCACGCTGAAAGGTGAAATGTGGACACGGTTCAGCATGCAAGGAAGCTACAAGTGGCTCGATGTCTTATCGGATTTGGTTTCGACTCACAACAACGCCAAACACCGAACCATACCAATGAAACCGTCGGATGTCACCGTTGAGAACAAACGGCTGTTATTACGTCAGGCGTAGGGCCTCGAGCGAAACCTACCAAACTGGCAAAGTTCAAAACTGGTGACAAAGTTCGAATCAGCAAATTCAAAAACATCTTTGAGAAAGGTTACACTCCCAATTGGACGACTGAAATATTCACGATAAGTCGAGTGAAAAATACTCATCCTGCGACGTACAAGCTCAAAGACTACCGAGATCAACCCATCGCTGGTGGTTTCTACGAACAAGAGCTCCTCAAGGTTAAACATCCGGATATCTATCTGGTGGAGAAGGTGCTCAAGAAGCGTGGAAGAAGAATGTATGTTAAATGGTTAGGTTTTGACAATACACACAACAGTTGGATAAACGAATCGGACATGTAACATTGAATAAATGAATTTTTGTAAGAACGTATGTACCTCTTTATTTTATACCCGATACATAACAAGTATGCATCCTTATTTTTCAGACAATCGACAGACATATGCATCGTTGTACAATTTTTCATATTTCAGAGCGTTCTCATTCACTATCCGACATAATAATATATATTTTATACATTATGGTACAGTTATAAATTAGGTCCTACAGATATTACGATACGGTAGTTACAAAGCAGGATTGTAGCCCCACGGAAGCGTGTCGGTTGTGTTTTGAAACACGATCCGCTTGTCGTCGTTCCAGCTCAGTGCTACTTTCTGCTGTTCTACAGTGTAAACCTCGTGCTTTTGACTTGTTATCAAATGCTGATTTGTAGACAAATTTTCACGTTTCAAAGCACATTCCAAATAATCGTTGAAAGTTAATTTACTCATCGTTGATCCATTGACACCTTTGGCACGTTTATTGTCTTTCTCATCTCCCGCGACTCGGAATGCGTACAATCTTGCTCTTAATCCTACAAATTCCAACATTCTTCTCCCGTTATTCTCATCTTTCATTGAGCCGAGGACTCTTTTGTTCGCTAGAGGCATTCCATAAGCGTTATCAAGCGGATAATCAGACGTATCGAATTTATGCAAGTCCTCCTTTATATGTTCGTATATGTCGGGGACGGTGAAGTTGTAAATCAAACTGTCGGTATCCGTATACATTAATTTTGCTCGATTGCCAAATTTCCGTTTAATATAATTATAATGAGAATCATAGATATATGTTTTAGACAGATCCAGGATGGAGAAACCTGCATACGATGGTTCATTCAATTTGACTTACGTCTTACTCATTTCGACGATAACCATCTCTTTGTCGAAAACGGTGCAGCTGTGAAAATTAGGCTTGGCCATGGTAGCTCTAGCACCGTACCGTCCATCCCATTCGGTGACCAATCGAACATCTCTGTAGTTTCGCACGTTTTCCATTGTTTTGCCAAATCTGCGTTGTTCATCAGTTTGTAAAAATTTTTCTCGAATTCGTTGTGAGATTTTTTCCGCAAGTCGGTATTCAAATCTACATATTTTTTGAGCTACGGGGTTTGCCTGAATTTGAGAACTCTGTGAATTTTGAGTAATTTTAAGCCTAATTGTAAGCATTGTTTCAAAACGCTTTAGTGAACAACGTAGTTTTTTTTGGAAAAAAGCGTGGGCGTCAATTTTGGCTGTTTATTGTTTGTGTTGTAATATACAGACAAATTCATAGTCTTGATTGATTGCCAGAAAGAAACTTGACGAGCCATCTATTGGCCAGCGATAGTTTTGTGTAGCGAGACGAGCTCGCGCGGGACCGTACGCGTTAGGACACAATCTAGCTCTCTCTACTCCTGAACTCCTTGTTAATGGGAACAATTATACAATACTAGCTAAAAATGAAAGTGCCAAAATTTATAATGAATCAAGACAGTTAGTAGCCGTTGCAAACAAAGTAGATAATTTATACACTTTGAAAAGTTTTATCTCAAAAGGAAAAAATAATACAACGTATGTAAATTCCATAAAAATTACTGATAAAGAGAAATGGCATAGAGCATTAGGTCATGTAAATTTTCAATATTCAAACAAATTAGTGAAGGAAAAATTAGTTGATAGATTACCGAATAAAATCGAAAGCACTGATATGAAATGTGCAAATTGTATAGAGAGCAAAATGCCTAATGTACCATTTGAAAATAACAGAACAAAAACTAGTGAAATCCTAGAACTAATTCATACAAATCTAAATGGTCCACATAGCACGATTGGCTACGGTGGAGAAAAATATTTTTTAACATTTGTAGATGATTATAGTAAATGCACAAGAATCTTTTGTATTAAAAATAAATCAGAAACAGCGAGTTTTCTAAAAGAATTCGTAAATTTGGTAGAAAATAAATGTGATAAAAAAATAAAGAAATTACGCTGTGATGACGGCAAAGAATACTTAAATCGCGAAATTTATGATTTTGTTAAATCCAAAGGAATTGAATTATTACCATGTCCACCCTACGTCCATGAATTAAATGAAGTAGCGGAAAGATATAATAGATCTGCAATGGACATAGGTAGATGTCTAATGCGAAAAGCCAAAATACATCGAAGGTATTGGCCAGAAATTATGAAAACAGTAGCATATTTAAAAAATCGTTAAATTGCAAATACGGAGGTAAATAATAGAGTAATCAATGCTAGACATGTACAAATTGTTGAAGAAAATACTAAAATAATATGTTCGGAAAAACTTGATGAAGAAAGCGATAACGATTCGGAAAATAGCGAATCTAAAACCTCATATCAGGGAGCGTTTGGAATCAATGAAAATGATTCAAATGAAAACAATCCCTTACATTCTACTCATCCTCTCGAGGAAAGTAGAAGTAATAGAACTAGAATTAATTCAAATCAAAATGATATTGAAAGTGAAAGTGATGAAAATGCAACAGTAAAAAGAACATCACACAGAAATAAAAGTCCTATAAACAGCTACGTAAATCCTGTATCACATTTTATTTATGTTCATTATGTTGATGCAAATGTACCAAATACTTTCGAGGAGGCGTTAAACTCCAGTGATAGTAAAAAATGGAAAATAGCAATGGATGCCGAAATATGTAGTTTAAAGAAAAATAATACATGGAAAATTGTTGAAAGACCAAAAGATAAAAAAGTAATTGATGTCAAATAGGTCTATAAAAGGAAAGATAATAATGTTTATAAAGCAAGATTAGTTGCAAGAGGATTCCAACAAAGGGAATACACTGAAAATGTTTATTCACCAGTGGGTCGAATGCAAACATTGAAAATTTTATTGTCATACAGTTGCAAAAATAATCTATTTATTGAACAAATGGATGTTGAAACAGCCTTTTTGAATGGCGATGTAAAATCAGAAGTGTATATAAACGAACCAAAAGGTTACGAAACAGGGGACAATGAAGTTTGTAAATTGCAAAAGGCACTCTATCTCTCTATCTAATAAAAAAGTTTCAAACAAATGAACAGGTAGAAAAAGATTATAATAACAATAGTAAAAAAGACTATAATAACAATAGTATAAAAAAGATTATAATAACAATAGTATACGCATGAAGTTGGCGGTGGGGTGAGATCCCGAAAACAAAACAGAAGCATCTAGCAAACCCTTTGACAGCTGTCATCGGCTGTTTATGACAGTCTTTGACAAATATCTTTATAGGTATCTGTTTCTGACGCGCAAAAAATGAACATGCGAACGAAAATTATCAAGATGATTCCCGACGGGAATTGTCTTTTTCGCGCGTTGGCGTATCGTGTATACGGCACTCAAGATCGACACGCAGAGGTGAGACTGAGTATCGTTTCAAAGATAGTGGATAATTGGTCTACATTTGCGGGTTTTATTACAGGTAATGAGTCAAACGGTGCTGTGATTAGGTCACCTGGTGATTACAAATCACATATGAATAAAAATGGAATATACGGGGGAGAAGCAGAATTAGCTGCAGCTGCGGACATTTTTAAGATATGTTCAATCGTGTATCGCGAAGAACAAATTCATCCACACCGGATCGGATCACAAAATGAAACACAATTCTCGCTACTCTTCACCGGCGACAGAGACAGTGGACACTTTGATGTCTTGCAGAACCAAAATAAAATTCAGATAGTGAGTAATAAGTATGAAAAGTAACAATCAAATAATAGTAAATCTAAATATATCACCAAACAGTCAAAAGGACAGCCGGGATTTACGATGACAATGGAGAAAGGAGGAGTTTCAAGCAACAGACAAGGCGATGAAGATGGTGGATGGTCGGAAGTATCACAAAAGAAAGAGGAAAATAAAATTGTAAGTGCGAAGACCCAAATAAGCCATAGAATAATATCCATCAAATATTCGTATAACCAGGTAAGAGGACGACCAGGATCGATGTTGACCACAAGAGAAAGAGGTGTTTTGCGGAATGAACAGCAACACAAATATAGAGAAAAAAAATAATATAAAGAAGGTGATTTTGGAGAATAACGGGCAGAGCGGTAGCAAAAATAATTCAGCAAGTCAAGGAGATAGATCGATATCAAGAGAGAAGGAACACCAATTTTCAACCAACGAATGGAAGCTTAGATTGATGAAAAAAAGAAAAGTAAGCACAGAAGGAATTGAAGTGGACAGCAAGTGCAGACCTGTCATCAAATCAACATGAAGGAATTCGCCTGTCTACTAGACAATGCGTAAGGAAATAGTGAGGCGCATAGCGCCGAGATGGGGTTGGCGCGCGAAGCGCGCAGGGGCGAAGCCCCTAGTGGTCTAAAAGAAAGTCCAAGAGCTTGGTATGACTGTTTCAATAAGTTTATCGAAAAATTAAATTTTGTAAGAAGTAATTATGATTACTGTTTATATGTGAAAAATACAAGCAAAGATCCAATATATTTATTAGTATTTGTAGATGATCTTTTGATCTGTTGCAAAGATAAAAAAGAAATAAACAAAGTTAAAGCTAGTCTAATGGAAAAATTTGTAATGAAAGATCTAGGAAAGATTATATCGGAATAAATATTGATTATAACAAAGATAAGGGTAAAATGACTTTAAGTCAAGAAACATATATTCAATCATTGGCTGTAAAATACAATTTAGAAAATTCTATGTTATACGATACTCCAATGGAGACAAATCTTGAATTAGAACAAGCAAATGAAATCAATGAAAATATAAAATATAGTATTTAATCGGCGAATTATTGTATATCAGCACAGGCACAAGTCGATATCAAAGTTGTTTCGACCAAACACATTTCAAATATGCAATGAGAATTCTAAAGTATTTGTATAAGACCAAAGGTTTAAAACTAACATATTACAATAATATAAATTGTGAAATATTAGATTGCATGGTAGATTCTGATTACGCAGGAGATAATGTAGATAGAAAATCTACAACGGGTTTTGTAATAAGATTATATGAAAACTTGATTTTCTGGAAAACTCATGAACAGAATACAGTAACAAAATGTTGAACTTTTGCAGAATATACTGCTATGTCAGAAGCAACAACAGAAATTTTGTTCGTTAGAAATTCGTTAAGCGAAATGTTTAATGTAAAGTTTGATAAACTGATAACAATATATGAAGATACTTCAGGCGCAATCGCGAAAGCAAAGTTTGGAAATTTTACAAAAAACTCAAAGCACATCGAGGTGCAATATCATTATATAAACGAAAATGATGAAAATGGAGTAATTGACATTGTAAAAATAGAGTCAAATTCAAATATAGCGGATATGCTAACTAAGAGTCTAGATAAGATAAAATTTATAAAGAATCGAGAAGAACTCAGAGTGATTAAAAAGTTCCAAAGTAATGCTAATTATGTTAGAATCAAGATTATAAATTTAAGGAGGCGTGTTGTAATATATAGACAAATTCATAATCTTGATTAATGGTCAGAATGAAACTTGACGAGCCATCTATTGGCCAGCGATAGTTTTGTGTAGCGAGACGAGCTCGCGCGGGACCGTACGCGCTAGGACACAATCTAGCTCTCTCTACTCCTGAACTCCTTGTTAATGGGACATGCCGCACTGGCATTATGTAAATAGACATTTTACTCTAATAAACTACTTTAATATTAATTGCATAAAACCACACTCCCTCTTTTATATCCACAGTTTGAAATCAGAGGTACATAGTGCTTCGGACACAATGGTAAATCTTTATGAGTTTCATGCAACTCCTCAGGATATTCCAAATCGACTTCGAATACGTAAACAAACTCCGTTTCATTCGGGATGGCAAAAACGTCGCACTCTCTGAAATCTGACACCCATTCAAAGAAATTACACGGCAGAGCACAGCTCATAGCCGCAACGTACAATTTATTAACGTCAAAGTACATGAGATAAGATTCTTCGACCTCAGGATCGAATGCCTCCCCCATGTACCTGTTGATAGCCTTCCCGTATCTGTTTGAGCACTGTGACGCACCACCACGAATACCTTTTTCGATAAACATAACCATATCTATGTCGGTGAGAAGCTCGAGTTCGATGCCTGTACATTTTAACATTGCATCAAACGACAGACCGGGCGCTCTAAAATAGTGTAATGGGTCCAGTTTGTACGTCGTCCAACAATTCTGTCAAAAATTTTGAAAAATGTCGGCTAGTCAAAACACGTCCGTCTGTAAGTACAAGTCCGAATACTCTCCCAGAGTTGTAACGTTGAAAGTTCGCCATACGTCGCACGCGTGTGCGTAATCGTCGTCTGATATATCCCGGTCATTCAGTTTTAAACAAAACTATTCTTTGGCTGGTAAATGTTTCTCCTCGAGCTTCTCCCAACTGTCTATTTATTCGTACGGGAAGACACCTTTCCTAGTCAATAACCGAAATTTGTTCAAGCTACTGCAGAATTTACGTGTTATTGTTTTTTGACAATCGTCCAGATACGATGATAATTTATCGAGGCTGATAGGCATGAAACGGTACGAATATATGAAACGGAACGTTACATCCGTTCCCCCAACAAATTTAGTGAAGGAAATGTACTTTTCTTTATTAACGGGTAAAAGTTTAACATTACCTTCGAATGACGTTGCCAGGGCTTTGATCAGAAAATACGAATCGTAATCTGACAGATTGTGTAATATCACTGGGATAGTGTGCGAATTTTGGTAATTTAGATTACAGCTGCGGTGAGCAGCACCACGGTACTTTCCCGTGAAATGACAGTGATCACGATGTTTCACGTCTGTGGGTATAAACGGTTTTTCACAAATATGACAGACCGTTGATAAATCAAATTCGTTGATCTGATTGCAATTTAGTGCTCTCATGGGGACAACAGTCTTGTAATATTCCTCTAACGAATGTGCAAATTCCTTGAACTCGTTTGTAAACCATTGGATGCAGGTCTCTCCGCGATTAATTTTGAATTTTGAAAGCGAATCGTCAAACGCCCAATGTAAATAGTAAGCTATACTATATGGAAGATGCTTCTGATAAATTGTTCTATTCTCCCCAAAACTTTTAAGAGTGGGCTGCAGTAAACATTCAAGATCTGCGTAAACGCAGAACGGAACAGTTTCTTTGTGTTTGAAATTTTCAACTTTCAGAATCGTGTCCTCTTCTGCTGGTAAGATAACTTCGGTTTTGTTTAAATTCATGCAATCTACATTGTGCTTGAACAAACACCTTTCAGATTGAAAATAAGTCAACCATCTATCACACAATCAAGTACGACCATTACGTTTAGAAATTTGAGAACTTGTCAACCGCGATAAATTCCGAATCCATGCGAAATGATGTGTTACATTCCTTTTATAATTTTCCATACCATCGTTATCATCATCATTATCACCGTCAACAATTTCAGACTCCAAGACTAAAAGATGAATTGTAGGTTTATTAGACTTGTTTCGGCTCAAATAAATGAATACATTTTGACTGCGCTTTTGTTTTTCCGTACAATCTATACCATAAACGTTATTTGAAAGACCGTTAAGTTTTTTAAATTCTGGAATTTGATCTAAGGACATTGGAAAATGCAAACCGTCGTATTGTAGCACTGTGCTGCAATGCGGATAGGAAGTGATTTCGCTGGGATTGTTGTTAGCTGGAAATCGGGCTGCGGTGGCCGACCATAGAAAGCAATATGAGTCGCTGTTACGGATGTTGACAACGGCCTTCTTATCTTGAATATCTTTGGGTAGTGGTGTGTATGTGAACACACTGCCTTGTAGTGGCACGTACTTGTTGATATTCACAGTCAAATTGATTATTTCAGTCAGCGACCAACCAGAATCTTTCTCTTGAAAATCTTCCACCTTGGCCAACACTTTTTGCTTCACGTTCTCTTTGAACCACCCGTGTATGTCAGCTGGCTGGAGGATGATCTGGTTTCTGGTGTTGAAATATTTCATTCCCTCAACAAGTTGAGCGTTTTTCGTTATATTGAATTTACAACACAAGACACAGTTTGCTTTGAAACTTCCCATTTTTCGTAGCATTTTCTCCAGTCTTGCAACGACGAGGTGTTTCTCATCTTCCAAAAACCTGTTCAAATTTTCATGCCGCAGATTGGTAATGGCTCCCGTTCGAATTGGGCTCTCGAAAGCTATCTCCAAATATTCCCACCGTACTTGATCGCTTCTTCGTCGGCTCAGTAAACCGTCACCCACTTTTTGAAATTGTTGAAATTTGGCTATCAACGATTTCAGAATTCCAATTTTAGTCATAATTCTTGTCTTCTCCCCGATCGTTGAGGCGTTGTTGCGTAAGATTTTATTCAAAAGCCTGGTATTTTAGGTTCCGAATCGAATTCATTTTGCAATCTCTGCTGGTGATGATTTTTTAGTTAAAATCTTGAACGCCGTTTCCATGAATTGTATTAATTTCAAACACTTTTCGGAATCAATGCTTTTTCATCTTTCGATCACGCTCTTGACAAGGATAGAGTTTCAAAGCTTGCTCTAGAATGACCGCTCTACGCTGACACGGTCCCTTTTATGGGTAAACAACGACGTGACTCACACATTGCCGAAAATTCGTGAACAACCGTATGCAATATTATTCAGCGAAAAAAATTTCAAGATATTACTCGAACGAACCTGCAGCGCGTGGAAGATAGCAATGCAGTTCTTGGAACTTGGCGAAGAAGTTTCGCACGCCTCATGTACGAGAGAGAGTTGTGAGAGTGAACTAATCGCTAGAGTTATACATGGAACTGTGATAGGTTTAGTAGATATCGTTCACCGAGAGCGTTACGGGGATGTTTTACTTTGCCCCACGGTGTCAGTTTCACGATTTCGAGGTCTACGCACTAGTGCAGTAGGACAGAGTGAGAAGAATATATCCTGCAAACGTAACCGACAAGTGTCAACCACTTTATGATTTGGTATTAGTTTAATTGTGAACCTAAAACATATGACGAAGCTGTACGAAAAGTGAGGTGCTCCGTCGGTCTGATGAATTCATTAGCAGTCGAGCTTGCAAACTGTCGAGGTGGGTGATTGAAATCAGTGCACTAATACAATTTTTTTACCTTGAGTGTACAAAAATTTTTGATTTTACTTCAGTGAATAGAAATAATTCGTCGTGTGTGCGTTTTTTTCAGTTTATTTTCATGAAAAAAATAACAACGTTCATCGTCACCTCGAGCTTTCAAACTGTCAAGGTGGCTGATTGAAATCAGTGCACTTATACAGTTTTTTTTTACCTTGAGTGTAGAACAATTTACGATTTTACTTGTGTGAATAGAAATAATTTAACGTGGGTGCGTTTTTTTCAGATTATCTTCAAGAAAAAAACAACAACGTTCGTCGTCACCTCGAGCTTTCAAACTGTCATACATCGTGATTTCGATCGGTGAGTTGTGCAAGAATATTAATTTTTTTACAACATTCTGTGATCAATAATCAAGACTTCAGCCATGTAATAATTTTTTTTTTTCAGAAAATGGAGTACGTATACATTTTATCCAAAGTGCGTGTGCCGGGAGAATGGAGCCACCACCTGCCCCGAGACTTCTTTGTTAGAGCGGTTCAACTCGCGATCACAGCCTACGGGGATGGGAGCCGGAACGATATTCTCATTCACCAAGCGGGTGTGTCAGCCCGCTTGGTAAGAGAGGGAAATGGCACTTGGTTATTCCAGAAAGTGTAAGATGAAGAGTAATATACAACGAATTTCATTAATTTTATAACAAGTTCGATTAATTGGTTTCATTGCTTACTATTTTTTTATTTTTTAGCTTTTTTTGAAAACGTAAACCTTGAAACTTTTGTGATACATACATGTCTTACGTTTCCAAGATATCATTTTGCAACTTTTAGAACAAATTTGATAAATACTTTTGTGTGTGATACATCATATCTTAAATTTCCAAAATTATTGAATGTTTCAGAGAACTGTAAACAACAGCATCCAACGTAGTAGTATATCTAGTTAATGTACAGCAGAAAAAAATAAAAGTTTGTGAAAAAATGTATACAATTTTCTTAAAGGTTATGAAACGTAGAATAATTGGAAACTTCTTCGAAAGTTTTTTTTTGTTAAGTTTTTGAAATTAGTTCTTGATCACATTCAGTAGTCGCACGGTCCATGCTGGTAAGAAGGAGACGTTGCACACGTTGTCCAGGTACGGTGTACAAATTAGGCGAGAATCGACGCATCTTTGAATTCAATTTGACCGTACTGGCCGCCCAGATACTGCAAGAGCAATCGCTCCTCCTCCATCGTCTGCACCAATTTTTGATATTAGGTCTCGTCCTCGTTCAGCAGTCGCACAATCCGTGCCCCTAAGAATACGCTGAATTCGTTGTTTAGGTCTGTGACGACACGCTGCCCAAACCTCGTTTGGACTCGTCGAATGTTGGTGACTTTGTAGATTTTGAGAATTTCCAGCTCCGTCAATTTCTCCGTCGACACAAATTTGTTCATGCTTGCAACTTTGTTGAGTTTTGTGAAATCTATTTTTTTTTTTGAAAGTTTTAGTAGTTATGTGTTTCTTGATAAATTTAGATTTGCGAACTTTTTTGTCACTTTGTTGAGTTATGACTTCTGGTTAACAACGGTTTTCAAGTGGTGAATATTTTTTAAGAACAGATCGATTTGCTGTTTTAATTCTGCTTTGTTTGAAGTTCTCCTTATGAGAGCTGAAGATGCAAGACTATTCTTCTGACCTGAAATTCAGACTTTTATAGCCGTATTCCCTCCCCGCCAGGCACACAGAATCCTTGAAAAACTTCTAGAAGCTACCGAAATGATGTGTCTTCGATTGTGTGGGTAACATTAGACGTGTACGGTTCGGTTTCTTTCTCACTCCTCGTTGATCTGACGACACTCGATCCAATCGGCTTCGCGTTCATCGTCATCTGGTTCGATGTCCGATAATATTGCAATCACTTCGTTTTGACATTTTTGAAAAGTCAGGATTAAAGTTTTGTCCTGAAAATATATCCTGTGTAGTCTGTGCGGTTGCACACGAACTCTCCGGACACGCTCAACGAACCACCGAAGATCTTGTAGCAAAAACTCTGATGCATGACGTCGCGTTGCTAAATCCGATGATCATTTCTTCGCCGGTGAATTCGTTATCACATATCATTACAATTTTAAAGCTTTCGTCTCACAAGAATAGTAGTCTGACTGATGTACAAGTTTCATGTGCTAACCTATTTTATACAGACGGTGGACCTGGTTAGATGTTACAGATTTTCGTCAGAAGCTTCCAGAATTCGACGTCACACCTCAATCCGTTGTCCGCAGACCGCTCGCCGTCAAGTCGAAACTCCTCGAACTCGTGGTTTGTCAGTCTAAGTTTCCGAAAATCTTTCAGGGTCAAAGAAGCTCTTTCTCACGGTCCCGGACCGCTCGCTGTCAAGTCGATGTTGAGACATGTTTTGCCCGTTTGAATGTCGCGCGATTGCCCAAGAGAGCTAGAGTGAATGTGTGGGACGTGTGTCTAGCCTACCGGTACTATGGCCGTGTAGTCGAGTGAGGTTGCTTCCACTTCTCTTGTGGAGACCGAAAAAAGTACACGCGTGCGTCAGTATGGTAAAACTGTGATCCTACAATAATCAAAATAAAGACATCTGATATCCGAAAATTGTTTGGTCATCCTTTACCTATCACACATTATTTCGACAGAAGCTTCGAGATTGCGACAACAGTCGAAACTTGTCGAACGCATTGTTTGTCAGCCTACATTCGTTCAGGGTCGAAGCAGCCGCATACAAATTTCAGAACCTTCCAGAATTCAACGTCGCACCGGAAGATTCCGAGAATTGTTTGTCTGAGATTCGTTCAAGGCCAGAGCGGGTCTTTCAGAATTCAACGTCGCACCGAAATCCTTTGACCGCATGCCGTTCAACGTCGAGTCGAAATACGTCGGACGAATTGTTTGTCAGCCTAGATTCGTTCAAGGCCGTGAGAATCTTCTCGAACGTTCTGGAAGCTCTCAAAACCTGACACGTGCCAGGATTCTTGGTCGAACGTCCGAGGATACACGGGGTCCGCTCGAACGCCTGAGGATTCACGGAGTGCGCTCGGTAATGCAGTTATCGATCCCGCTCGATGGCATAATTTTCTTTACCGTCAAAGAGAACAATTTATCCCACAAGGGGTAATACCACGGCAATTTCAGGCATGTTTACCGACGATCATGGTCATTTGGGAGATTCTCGTACCGACGAGCGGTCGGCAGAGCACGTTTTATCTTACGAGAGTGGGAGTAACCTTCAAGGGTTTGCGTCTGGGATGCACGGATAGGCAGATTGGTCAGCGGACAGGCGGCTTGGTCGGTAAAGAAGGTGTTTCTATCCAAAACTCTGCTTGTTTATCTACTAAGGAAAGGTAACTGAAGGATAAATCAAAACGAGAGCAAGGTAATAACAAAGCTGTCTTCTGGCTGGTTGAGCGTAGAACAAGCAGAGTTCGGAGTCCGGAGCACCGATCTCGCTGCTGTCGTCAGGTACTCCTCCTTCCAGTTGTTTGGTCATTTGTTCCCCGCCATAATGGCCATCCTTGTGGTGAATATCGGTTATGCTTACGTCACACGTTTTCGAAGATTACCGATAGGTGACACGTAATGTACTGCCCGTGATTTCGTCATTCACATCAACTCGTACAAGTTCACAACAGCTGCATGCTACTGTCCAGTATGCCTATCGTTGCGGCCCCTTGTACGGAGGCTGCCTCCCGGTCAAAGTTGCCGAATAGAGAGTGAAGACTTACATATAACTCAATGTTCGCTTCCGCCGGTTTCACACGACGTCTGATTGCAATTCAGAGTCGTGGATCGAGCATGGTCTGATGATTGTGGTAGTACTTATTGCCTATTTCGTATCGAGGTTGGTTGGAGTACCCCGCCAGGGACGCGTTTTCCGGACATTTCCTTCAGTTTTGAGCCTTTGTGACGAGCGGTTCCAAAACGCCACGTTACAACACACACGAAAACATTTTCAAGAATTTTTTCCAAAATTTTTTCCGCGTTTTAATTTGTTCGCCATAATGCATCCGCCATTTTAAATGTTCAAATTTTGAGTTCAAATTCGTAATCAGTGACCCTAAAAGCCCATGCATGAAAAATTTTAAATAAATCGCATATAAGGAAAAATGTATACATAAAAGGGTCAAGTGTGGATATGCCATTTAATTCCACTATAATCAAGGCCTACGCATCAATAGGTTTGCGCTATTCGGTCAGCATTGCAGAACACCTATACATATCTATAAAAACATTTCTGTTTAAAGTCAAACAATAAGCAATTGGTAATTGTCAAGACCTTATTATAAGAAAAACTTTAATGGTAAGTTTTCAATATAATCAACACACGGCTCTGCGTGTAAATGATTATACTCATTGAAGATTGCATGAACCGATGGCTTCTCTAAGCAGTTGATAACAGACAATCACCGTAATTTACATTGTTGATGTTACTACTGCGTGAAACAAATGTGATTTAGATATCATCTATGTTTAGTGGGTGTTGCATGTAGAACGGCAATAACAGTAGCTTTATCCAACAAATTATGCGTACACTTTGATACTCCTGATGAAAAATAAGTGGTAGGAGAGGTCAATATAAAATATCGATGTACACTCACATAATGAATGAATGATATTTAGTCTCATTTTGCCCATAGAAGCGATGCTGCAATAATTTCTCAAAAAAATAATTCTAATCGCCGGAAAAAATGTATACCCACGAAAAGATACTAGAAAAGAAACTTTCGTATTTGCCCATTTCTATAAAATTGATTGTCCTTACTGTAATTGTCGTTGTAGTCGTTGTTGTTATTCTTATCATATACATATAGGTTATAGTTTTCTTTACACAAAGGTACACTATCTGAATTGAATTTATACAAATTTCTAGACATTGCATTCAAACTTTAGGGTGGTTATTTTATCCCGGCCTCTACTAAATCATCCACACTTTACAACACACGTAAAGTGCATTTTTTGCAATTTCAATGAATTTCACCTGCTAGTTCGGATCTATACTTCACAACTTATCGAGAAAATTCATTGTTATACTCATATCGCAATTTCTGAGTTATTAGTAGGATTCGAACAAAATATACCGCAGTTGGTAAAGACCTTATACGGTAGCATTCTTTTAAATAATGAATATCGGCTCCCGGTTCGTAGTCCCACCTGCAGCTGTTTACGTCTTTATTGTCCCAACTGCACCCTTCCTATTTTACCAGAGACCTTGCCGCTTAAGCTTTTTTAACAGTTATACGAGAATAGCGTTTTTCGATACTAGTGCGTGTAGGTGGCAATGCCCGCACAAGCGTGAAGGCGCAGCACGAGCCCGGAGACGAACCGTAGACGAGTTAAAGAGCGAGTGTGGCGCATTCACGCGAGATAGGCATTGCCAACTATCGCGCGTGTATCGAACTCTATTTTTTGCTACACCTGTAATGGAAAGTCCAACATACACGATTATATTTACACGAAACCACGGCACGACATCTGTTCAGTGACGACGTCGAGCACGGCAAAGAGTGACAAACTATTCCATCGGTGGCGCTAGTGCAGCTGTTTGCGAAATGCGCAACTGTGGATAAAAGCGCGACCGTCTTTTTCGCACACCGCTAGCAATGTGCGAAGGTTTATCTTATACCGCCGGCAATGTGCGAAGGTTTTTTTCTCACACCGCTAGCGATGCGCGAAAGTTTTTCCCGCACATGTGTATAAAAGACTACTTTCGGTGCTTGTAAATGGTGCATAAAGATGGACTTTCCATGCAGGTGTTGCAAACAAATACTTTTGAACGTTACGTATGATACATAATCTGCCACAGAGTAGCGAAAATGGCTGCACGGGGATGAAATCTGACCCCACTTTGGGATACGTGATCGCGTTACACTGTGTCGTAGTTTCAGAAAGTTTTTCACCCAAGAATCTGGGTTGAGTGGTTACTTAATACCGGAAGATTATATTTATTTATATTAAATCGTCATAATTTACATCGAGGATTCCTTGGATACTGAATACGCACCCTCACAGTAGAGCGTGGCAATCTATGCTCTGGAAGTGTTTCATCCTTTCCTTATAATATAAACATTTATAAACAAAGATATTAAAATCCGATCAATCATTTCCGATATATAGTCAGTTTAAAATTGAGCACACGGATATGCGGAGATCTAGCAGAAACTTCGTTTTTTATTTTCAGGATGATTATAATAACTTTCCTTGTCTTTTTATCTCTTTGAAAACAGAGGAATGAGAAGTTAGAAGGTATTACCTATATACATTTATCCGAACTATCAATAGATGCAAAATACCATGCAAAAATGCGTGTCAAAAAAATGAACATCCTGTTTAAAAGTGTTGGAAATTTCTCCGGTGCATATTTTTATTTAATTTCATTTATTCATCCTTCAGATACGGCACAACCACATGCAACACCAAATTCAAGGTACGCGTGCGGTGAATCGTGGTAGACGTCCCAATCGGGTCAGAAGTTACGAGCAATTCACTATAGCTACTGCATGCAATAAGCACGAGTGCGGTTCGGCGGCGCCTTGCCTCAGCCAACAAATTATTCATACTCTGTGAACCGGGTTAAACTACTATCCTTTGCAAGGACCTGAAAATACCATGTACCCTTCGCTGCTTTTCCTTCGTTTAATATTAGCGTATCTTATGTAATCATATTCCAAGTGACAGGTAAATAAATATTCAGCCCACTGTTTTGCAGCTAAAATTTGGTTGGGGGACACCGAGGCTAGTTGTCACACGGGTTAATTGGCACAGAGTTCATATTGCTGCCGCTAGATGTCGGAACGAGCTATAGATTGAAGTTGTAGTTCGATGTTTGAAACAAATAAATGTTTTTACCTAGAACATCGCATCATATGCGGCCTCGCAATGATTAAAAACTGAAATTGGACCTAGTCAGTGATTATTTTCTATCTTTTAACTATGTTTTTTCTCATTGTCTTGGCTGCTTGTAATATTTCGCAATAAAATGATCGGCAAGGTGATTCTTGTCGGTTTCATTTGATATATATTTGACATGTTTTAATAGCAGGCTAGAAGGATATGCATATTTTTAATCAAAATCGCGGGTTGAGCAAGTGGTAACATGTGACAATAATTTCGCAACAACTTGCCTCATTTTGACTTTTCCGTGGTTTTTTAAGTTCGAGTCAAGTATTTCAGAATTTTTGGAATCTAGGTTGACTGTTTCGCGGTTTCCGTGAAAAAATACAATGAAAAAACGAATTATTGCTTAAAACTATACATTGGAAATGCAAGTTTCTTACATCGAAACAAAATCAAGAAATCAAGGGTGCTTCATTTTTTACCCTTTTTTGTCATTTGAAATATTTAGAACAACTGACCCCGCCTCAGGATCAGTTAACACACTCTGCAACTGTTCATGAAAATTCGAAATTCCTTATTCAGACTTTCTTTGGAATAACCTCGATTTTTTATAGGTGCGCAAAGGATGCATCTACAATGCCTCGTGTCTGAATCAGACAAAATTTTATTCAAAAAAATTTTAAAAAGCAGAGAGTAAAAAGTGTGACAACTAGTCTGGATCTCTCCTACGTTTTACACCTTTTGTTATCGTAACAACCATCATCGATTTGCATGATTGAAAATTTCTGCGTAGTGACCCTCAAATTTTCAAACTTGTTTGTTGATATGAATGACATTAGGAAAAACGATACTGTAGAAATTTATAGTAGCTACAATATTATTTTTTTTTTTTTGAAACACTGATACATTGTTGACTTGATTCGCTAATTTTTTCGAAAGATTGTTTAAAAATGCCAAATTTTGAGCGGAAAAAAGAAATATATTAGCTATTGATTGATTGGTAAGGAGGGACTGTAGCTTCCTCTTGAAGGAACGTCATTGAACCTTCCAAAATGATTAGTTGTGCTCTTGACGAAGGTACAGTGACTCATGCGATTTGCAAAAATGGATACAAACGATTTCACGAAAGAAATGTCAACGTCAAAAGGATGCTACAGTCAGTCAGTCGTTAACGACTGCGATAATTATTTCACATGCATTTCGACTTTTATCAAAGCCTAAAAGGTCTAAAAGTGTTACAGTCAACGCAATTTTACATGCGCTAATGAGTCCATCGCCAAGACACATCAAATAATTTGAGCTGTTTCAGCAGCGTTCTTTTTTTTAGCTGGAACGTAAAAAGAATTATGCAGTGTCTACCCTTATCGAGAAAACTCTCAAAACCTTCAATTTGGGAATGACTTTGTACCCACAACTTTGTTTCTCATGTGAATTCAGTATTATCTATGACTTCGGGATACGAATTCACTCAGGTTCAGGTTTATTCCGTAAAAGTAATACTCTGCTTATCAGAAGCAGTGTTGCCGTTTCTAGTACAATTGTACTTTTCGAGTACATTTCAATCGTTTTTTAGTATTTGATCATACGATCAGATATATGTACTATTCCATGACTAAAATATCTTGCATGGAACAGATTGAAGTCTTGAAACTGTATTTATCCCAACACCATTTTCAATAAACTGGGTTTTTTGTACAGTTCTTGCGCTAAAATTTAAACTTCCGGGATTTTTTACACTTTTGAGTAGGCTACGCATGCGCATGAGCCTGCCACAACCTGCCTCACTCGCAACCAGCGTACGTCAACTCCAATACGTTGAAGTGTTAACCACCCCACACGCGCCACCTGCAGTTGGCTCAAAACACTAAGTCTTGTATGGCGGGTCGTTTAAATTGACCTTCAAATTAAGGTTCAGCGTTTCATACGGCTCGATTAACTCATGAATTTAAATTCTGCATCAGGAAAGGGAATATTTGCTGAAATGAAAGAGAACTTAATTTGTGTTTATATTATATTATTAGAATTTATTACAAAATAGTTATAAAAGACAATATCAAAATTAATTGGATAACTATGAAAGAAAATGTAAAGTAAAAAAGACAAATTAACTGAGATTCTTAAAAATTAAAGTAATGGGAAAAATGCTGAAGGCTAAAACCCATCTAATTTTAACGATAATATATTAAATCACGGCTAGCAAAAAAACAGAGGGAAAAATTACCTGACTGGTCGAATATTCAAAATAATATTTACATAACAATATTCTACCATGAGCTAGTGCCGTTAACATATGTGTACATAAATATATATCTATTGTAACGGGGCATTTATGTTAGGCATGCCCGTTACAAGGAGCTCTCTAAACCTTGGGCGGAATCCAAGGATAAGGGTTTCTGAGATCGAGTCGCGAAATAATACTAGAGGAGCGACAGAACTGGAGTCACACATCCGAGCTTCAACAGGGACGCAATCGCGAATTACAATTAAGATATTGCAGGCTTTTGTTTTTATTTTTTTTTTTTTTAGTACACCGGCCACAAGCCAGCGACCAACTCCGACGCCGAGGATATTTGAAGGCAAGGCGAAACCGCGGAGATCTTGCGTGAAGGAAACTGAGGCTGCGGAGGGGGAGCCAACGCAGATCCCTGCAGCGCGGGAATCCAAGGCGGACGCGATTCCCGCTGGCGGCCGGCGTGCCGCAGCCTCCCCGCTCACCCCGCCTACACCTGACCAAGGCAACCGCGAGAGACCGGCTAGCGACGAGGGAGCACCATCCTGCCCAAACCCGGGACACCATAGAGCTGCGCGGAAGACGACATCGCGATCTAGCGTTAAGTTCTGCGCCGCGAAGCGACGACAGGTGCGCGTCAAGTTGCGCAATCTCCGAAATCGATGACGGATCGATTGTTGCGCATTCTTAGGGTGATGACGTCACGAAGGATTAGCGTGACGAGATCGGCTTTGCGGCCAAACGGCCATCGGGGATCACTCTAGTTCTGGCGACGAGCGGAAACTGTAGTAATTTGTTCGTCGCGCTGAATCAAGTTCGTTGAGTGTCGTTGATAACGTTGAGGTTGCGAATCATAATGGATGTCCACCGTCACGAGGGAGTAGGCAGCTTCGTATTCTGGATGTGGAGCGGTAAGCGCTGCTAATATTCTTGCGAGAGAATTTCGAGAGATATTAAATAAAGGCTTGCCGAGGAACGGATAGCCATCGAGGATTTGCGTTAACGAAAGTACTCGAAATTCTTTAGCCCATAAATCTGCTTGGTGACCGTAGCCTGAGTTGCGTGTACTAACGTAGAGCCACTGTTGAGTGACCGAGAAGGTCGAGTAGAGTCCCGGCTTTGAGTCGCGGCAAGACTACTGTAATTTGAGTGTAACCAAATTCCGTTACATTGGGTCACGTCGAATCAATTACGATAAAGTGTAACTGCTTTTCAGTTATCTAAAATTTTTTTTTTTTTTCTTTTTGTTAAATCTAAGTATTTGAGCGTGAAGCACGAATAGCGAATTATGAATTGTCATTTCTCTGGTTTTGCCATTTGAATCGCGAAGAGCGACGTTTGAGTTATTATTTTCGCTATTTTTTTTTTTTTTGCATTATCGTTGGCTGAAATATATTATTTTGATTTCATATTAATTTGGTGACATAACGTGTTGGTGTTGCCTATCTCGCTCTCTCCCTACCCAACAATTACCCCTCCCCTCTCCGCGGTACTGAGCTACCGAGCATATTGTCGCGACATAGCCCATCAGCGATTTCGAGGCGTGTTGATCGCGCCAGGCGCCCAACAAACTTCGCGACATTGTTTTTAGGTCCAAGATACATCGTAGACGCGAAATCATTGTGCACGCGGTAAGTTCTCGGTCATTTGCTCCGAGTGACCGAGGTGCGGAAAAATCCACGTCAGAGTTTACGATATTACCATCAAGTTTGTCAAATCTGAATATTTCCTTCTACTACACACTAAATAATAGGTAAATACTTTATTACAGTAAATTTTCTGATACGCCTATACTTAAATATTGACAAGATTTACAAATTTTTTCTATGTCTAGAGTGTTTAAATCTATATATCCTGGCTTGCCTATATACAAAATTTGCATTATAAAGTGCTCTATCATATTTCCCGGTGAGAATTCTATTGACATTAGAACAAAATGCACGCACCTGTGATAAAATCAGTACTTCTAAAAATTTTGATTTCATTACAGATGCATACTTTGGACAGGTAGACAAAATTGCAAACTCATCTGCATTCAGTTTTGAGTGTAACGTTGCCAGCAATTTCCTTTTAGAGCAATGACTAGGAAGCAAGGATTTTAACAATTTATTACAATGGTTGACTGATGCTAAGAAAACTGATTTACTTGATGCAAATGGCTGTCTGAAAAAAGTACTCTACATTGTTCATCTCTATCTACAAGAGAGTTCCCGGCCAACATACACTCTTTACATTGTTTACAGTTATTAACATGCTGTTACAAGATTTGAGCAACGTAATTAGCAGCATGACTATTTATTGGGTTAGAAAAAATGGAATGTAAGCTAAAGTGTTGGGGAAAATTTTCAAGAGGTAAAGGCAAATCATCCGTTGAACTATCGTCAGGTTCATGATTAATGTTTTGTTTCTCCACCATGCAACGCAAATCTCCAAGCATATTACCTTGGTCGTCTTCACAATTCCCTCCTCGTGAATGAGGAATCGAGATGCTATTATCGACCAGTGATTGATATGCTGCGGTGAATTGCTTGCTTGAGGGATTTCATTACACCAACCATGACTACAAATCAAACCGAAATAATTTTCCAATGAGTCCTGGTTCATATTTCGAGGAAAAAAAAGGAAAAATTTTCTTCAACGAGAAATCGCTTCCAGATTTGTTGAAACCCATTCAATGTTCTATTCCAATTCGCTAAGCACGGAATTGTTCTAACTGGCTAGGACTGTCCATGTTGACGAAGCGCATTCTTTGCAATTTCTTGCGGGCATCCGCCCATAACCGTCGGTGTTTCGAGGTGAGTGTCACTGCGCTCCGTAAATTGGTGATCCTTTCTCCAGCGGAAGATTCATTGACTGAATCAAATAAATCATCAAAGAAAAATAATACCTAGCTGGTATCCAGCGCTTCCTTTGGCATTCTATTTCCTGCTGATGGTGTAGATCCATATTGTGCTACCATGGCTAGAAAAGGTGCACAAGTTCGACCGAAGACTTGAGCTGCGTACCGTACTTTCATCTTTTTTATGGATCGTCGACCAACGTAGTCTTTCGTCATTCTTCATAGACGCTAGTTGTCAGTTTCTGCATACAAGTCCAAGTCGAGTAGCAGCTCCAAGTGACTCCACTTTGCAAAATAACGTTCTTCGACTCCTTGTTCTGAAGACTGAAACTCCAGATGTTTATTCAGGAGATTGTTTCTCAAACATTCTAAAAGACGAGGAGGATCGAAGATGGGAATGATTTTCATCTCAGAAAGCATGATTAGAGTGGGATCGTTTGCTAAACCCTTTTTCACTTTAACTCTACGATACTCTTCTTCCAATTGATTAATAGCAGCAACATTAGAACTCCCTTGATCACAAAATGTATTAACAAGTGTCAAGCCAACTTCCTTCGGTACTTGAACATGTTATTTTAATAAATTGATCACTAGAGCCGTGGTTGTTTGTGATACACAAAATGTGAAACTAAGGGGCATTTTTCAATTATTTTTTATACCACGGACCATAAATACTGGAGCATGGTCTGCAATAGTTGATGTTCTACGATTATCCCAACCTTCAAAACCTACTATTTTATCGAGATTTCTGTCATATTGTAAATTTGGTTCCAATTTTACCTCAACCCACAAGAGTGTGATGAATTTGTTTTGAGGATCTTCCAGTGAATCTACTTTATTTTCGAAAGCTCTAATAACCTTTTTACTAATTCCAGCATCTAAGAGATATCTATTTAATAATGATGTTAACGTGCGAACGGATGGTAATTGAACTTGGGATTGAAGCAAACGATACCCTCTACCAGATGCTTTCATCCAGGAAAGTGATGGAAGTTTTTCCTGCAAAGTGAAGCGCCGACCTCGCGGTGAAACACTGTTGTTTTTGAGCTGCATTCTAAAAAATATAAACTGTTTTTTAATTAATCTTCCCGCAAATGCTTCAAGAGACCTATCCTTACACAGTTTCATAGCTTGCTGCAAACGGTCTCTGTATGTTGAAGCTCGTTTTTCGTAAGTATTGACGGCAGCTATCAAACCTCGAGCTTCCTTTATGAGTTACCTTTCTCTTTTTGGAAGACCCGATAAATGAGACCCCAGAGGACGTTTCCGTTTCCGTGAGACGGATACAGATTCGCTCTCGTTGGGCTTCGTCACAGGTTCATCGCCTTGGTATGATGAAGGGGTGACTGACTGCTCAATAAGCTCTGTCTCCAGAACAATTGTTCGAAAATCCTCAGAGCTTCTCAGAGACTCATACACCGCAGAATCACCGCCATTCTCGACAGTACGAACCGGTAGCCGCAATCTCGGTAAAGCCGCCTCTTTGAGAGTAGGCCTTTGACTTTGCGCCAAATAGTCAGTGCTGGAAAAATGCCGGTGACACACTCGATATTTGTTCAACTCTACAACCCCTAGGTTACTCAGTTCAGGATTTCCTAAACTTTTCACCCAGAGGTAAGCTTGGTTGACATTTTTCGGGATCTGGTAGGCTCTTTCTTTACGAACATCTGTCTCGCACGTAGGCATCACACATTTCCACAACGCAATGGTTTTTCTTACAGAAGCCATCGTAGACACAAACCGTCACCTTGCCTCAGAAAATCTAAAATTTTTTAATTTTCACAAGCCACTCCGAACACTATAGTATACAACGCTTGCAAAAATCATAATGTCTGCGCGTTCACTACATCACTGTCATGGCGTCTGAAATGACGAGCTGACTGCAGCACCACCAGCGCCTCTGTAGGAGGCTCAAATCACTAATTGTAAATCACGTTTCTGTTCTCCCCTATAGAGTTGCGGGCCCCTGCTCACACTACGAAAACAATGAAAGCAACACCTGGCGGCAAAAAACATAACCTCACAATAGTTGAATTCTATTCAGTACATTTTACTACCTATCTAGATCATTTTTTTCACAGATTTGCTACATTCTCTATTGCCAGAGTGGCAACACTGATCAGTGGCGACCTTGAATACATCTATTTTCGACGTTAGGTGACCCGACTTGACTATTCACACATTCTTTTGAAACCTTAGATCTCAGCACTAAGTAATCACAATAATAACGGTCGATATTTTAATTCGAAATAATTTTCAAGTTCAGAGAACGTGGCCACGTGTCCTTCAAAATATCTTATAGCGCTGTGAAGTGTACGTAAGTTATAGACTGATGTTTGAATTCCAGCGTGTGAACAACTGTGCGTGCCTCGGTATGTACGTATATGTTATACGTAAACTTGACACTGAAGAGACACCCGCGGCATTTAATTATTCGTAATCTTAAAGTAACTAAGATGTCACTGTCGGTAAAGCCTTAAGAGTTTCGTCTCTCGATTATCAAATGAATTACCTGAATTATTTTATAACGAATCCCTAGGGCTCAAACAGTTAATTAGAAAAAGTTTCAGATAATTCAACATGGTTTTAAATATCCAGACTCTGTAATACAGAAGTAAAAAAAAAACTATCAAGGGTTTTCAATTTTCTTTTCTATACGTAATGATGATTTTAAAAACGGATTGTAAGTATTTTTCAGTCACCTATACAATACAAAATTTAAGTTACATTGACCTAGAATTCGTTACAGTAAATTGAGTTGATTGAGTTCTTCATATTGATTACGAGTTACTGATTAGGTATTTGATTATTGATTTACGACAGAGCGAATAAACAATCTGAAAAAAATAATTATTCGTAGTATCTAACTTTGACTGGCAGTTAAAACGACTGTTTGAGAGAGTTAAATGCACTGAAATGCACCGTTAGTCCAATTTGTTCATATACAAAGTCAGTTTCAGGTTTGCAACAATCTATGAGTTTCTCCAATCGCATTATCAATCTACTTTCACTCCGTTTCCCGTCCTTCGGTTTATTTTATATTTTACAACCTTAAGTATCCGCAGATTGAAATTTCCCACGCAATTTGACGCTAAGACCAACATTTTTGATCATATCTCACACCTCCTTGTAGTTTCTTCGTACATTTCCTCCGCGAAATACCTTCTATTTCTCATTTCCTTCCACCAGTCAGTATTT
The DNA here is from genome assembly GCF_021901455.1 of Neodiprion lecontei. Taxonomy (NCBI): domain Eukaryota; kingdom Metazoa; phylum Arthropoda; class Insecta; order Hymenoptera; family Diprionidae; genus Neodiprion; species Neodiprion lecontei. The sequence continues at coordinate 18,995,731 of NC_060260.1, forward strand.
AAGTTTTCAGGTGACGCATTCTCCACATCTCTTTATCAAAATCACCCTTCCGTGACTTGCAGCCACGTACAAAAATATTCTAGTTCCACTATGGTCGCACGTTGATTTACACTATATTTCAGCATTCAGCCTTCAAGTTCACCGTCTTACGTCAACTATATAATCCTAAAATTTTTAATCAGTTTTTCAGTCAACTTATTTAATCACAGTCTGTGAGCATCCCGCATCAATTTCATTCGTTTACAATCTACGTTTTCCACTGACATATTTGTTGTACGTATTGTATTTTTAATATCTTGATCCACACAGCCTTGATGCTTTGATCAAAACGAAAACACACTAGCGCAAACACTATTGTGTATAACACTAACCTGAATCAATTTAAACCAATTAACCCATCTACTTTCAAATGAAAGTATTGACTCAAAATGCTTTCATTTGAGTAAAGAAATACTTTTTGAACGATTTGGAGATTTTTTGGACATGTTTCAGAAATTGATTTTTTTTTTAAATTACGTTTTTCTTACGATATGAAAATAATTGTACAGAATCAATAGCGACAATCAATTTGTCAGAAAATTTTATCTCTATTTCATATACTTGACAATTATTTATCATGCAATATGTCTCGATAAAATCGTGAATAAAAACGAAAATCAAGATTGTACACTATAGTGTACAAAAAAGTGAATGGGTTGAAAAAGTTTAATTTTTGCAGTATGAATCTGCAGAGAGAACCGATAAATGAGGCACTGTGTACGAACTGTGCTTACATGTCTCATTGTATTCACGTATAAGGCAACGAAACATTCTTATCGGGATATGCATACGTCATATACTTATGTTTAACGTGCATAAAGATGGAACAAAAGAACGGATTCTGGACTGATGCATCTACATGAATGATGAAATCAAAGGGGGCTAAGAAACTAATACCAGAATGACCTTTAGAGGAGCAGATCTCCAGGACGCTATTGTTTTCGGAAGCGCAATGGAATATTCACGAGCTTTTAAAGATTCGATGAATTGATCGGTTTCTTCCGAGCCTTCAGCACACAAACCGAGGAAATTATGAATTGACCTTACGCGAACGAAAACAAAAAAAAAGTACAAAGTAGCTTTTTTACTCACTTATCCCGGTTTATTAGTTACCCTACATTTACAGTTGATTCACGTCTTTCTGGTACCATCCCACAGTTTAGAAATTAAATAGAAACATGTCATGCTTAATTCAAGAAGCGGAATAGTGTGTTTGTGGCTTCAGTATTGATCTGAAACTTTCAACGATAACTTGAGAGTTAGAATAAGAGAAGATTAATTGTATGATTAAGGATGGATTATATTACGAGTCTCGTTTTCGAGATTACATCGTAGTACCGTCTACTTCACGTTAGTGTGTCACGAATATTCAGAGCTTATAAGAAAAAGAGAGCGCCTGGCCCCCTGGCGCTGCGGTTGTTCCTTCTCCAAGCCATAACGTTTTTCGTGCGTAAAAGTGTAGCACGTTTAGAGCATTGTTCCAGTTTATTAATCAAGAAAAATCATGGGAAAATCACACAAGAGGAAGAAGAATAAGGAGAATAAGAGCGAGAAGTTCTTTAAAAAGTTGAAGAAGATAGTTGATGCGATGCCTGATAGTTCTTCAGATACGACCTCGAGTAGCCCGAGACGCGAGGTTATGCAAACAATTGCTGGCAATCAGGAGGCATCGACGAGTCGTCAAGGTATTTTCTTCTGTTTTTCTTTCGTTATTTCCGTAGACCGGGCGGCTTTGCCGTACGGAGACAAGTTCACAGAAATTGTCTCAGGTCGAACAAAACCTAAAAAGGTTTGAGCGGGTGTCGCTCGCGGAAATAGCGGGCCATAGACTCGGCGGTTTTGTCCGTACGAAGGCAGACTCTCAGAGTTCTGCCTTGAGTCGATTGTGAATGTTATTCGCAAAAATGAATGATTATTGCATATTCCGCATTTATCATGGCCACATGACTCGGCGGCCCAGGCCGTACGAAGGAAATCTCTCAGAGTATTTTCTTAGAGTCGAACTGTACGATTCCCCTGTATGGAGGAATCGGCAGATAGCCCAAGGTTACGGTCGCGTAACTCGACGGCATTAGCCGATCAAAGATAGAGTAATTTTGTCAATCACGAGGCTGCTGCGAAATGAGACTCGTTTGCGTAACAAATACGAGAGGCTGTCTTTATCGCAGGTTAATCCATTGCAGGCTTGTCACCAACGAACGACAACAATGGGGGAAATGTTCTCCCCGTCGCATCGGTTGATCCATCGCGAGATACCGAAGGACAAACTCCAGCGGATGCTGAGAGTCAGGCTACAGAGGACGCAGCACAGGCCTTCGACGAAGAGACACTGCGTATCCTGGGTGCCCTTGAAAAATCTGGTGCGCCAGAATTACAGCTAAACTCAACTTTGGCACAAAATTGGGAAAAATGGATAGCCGAAGGACTCAAGAAAGACGACCTAGAGGAGTTGTTGTCAAAGTATGCGCGAACAGGCAATTGTCGCTTGGAAGCGCCAGTGTTAAACGCAGAAGTAGCGTCATCGCTCTTCGAGTCGGCCACGAAACGAGACAAATACTTGAGAAATGCGCAAAATATTCGCGGTTCAGCTATGGCCGCATTGGGTGCTGGAATTTCGTTGCTGTTGACCCCCAAGGAAGACGGCATTGACGAGTATCAATTGTTGGAGTATCTTGCCGACGCGGGTCGACTGCTGGCACACGCTTCTCGTCTGGACTCGATTACACGAAGATCGTGCATTACGCCGTCTCTCGACAAGAAGATCAAGGGAATTCTGGACGAAACTAAGCCCGACGCTTTTTTATTCGGCGAGGATTTGCCCGGAAAAATAAAAACGGCAAAGTCGATCGAAAAGGTGGGCTTGGAGTTGAAGGCTCAACCATCGGTGCCCAACGCGCCTCTTCGTAACTCGAATTCGGGAAACTGGAAAGGCCCGTCGTCCAACTCGTATCGAGGGGGATCTCGGACGGGCGCGAACCAGAGAGGATCGAGGAAGACTGTCAAATTTGTCCCGAAGTCGAATCAGTCGTATCAACAGCGAGATCAACAACGAGCTTGGAGCCAGAGTCGCAAGCAGAGCTCGTACCAACGCTCGCGGGACAGGCCTTAGAGGTAAATAAAGCAGCGGGGCGGCTGCAAAAGTTTCTCCCACAATGAGAAAATATCACGCGGGATCGATTCATTTTAAACTGTGTAAGAGGGTACAAAATTGAATTTGACCAGTCAGTACACCAATCTCTTCCGCCTCCTCAGCAAAAATTCAATTCTGGCTTAAACATATGAAACTGGCGATCGCCAAATTGTTAAATCTGGGCGCAGTCAGACCATGCCCGGGACAATTTATTTCGTCGTATTTCTTAGTACCAAAATCAAATGGAAAAATGAGATTCGTGTTAAACTTGAAAAAGCTCAATAACTTTATAGTCACGCAGCATTTCAAGTTAGAGGTCATTAGAACTGCGACGAAACTAATCTCGCGAGGTGATTTTATGTGTAACATAGATTTACAAGATGCGTATTTTTTGGTATCTATGCACGTGGAAAGCCGGAAATATTTGAGATTCATTTTCGGGGATATAATGTACGAATTTGTATGCCTCCCGTTCGGTCTATGCACAGCGCCGTATATTTTTACAAAGATCCTAAAACCGGTAGTGAATTATTTACGAGGGAAAGGATTCATCTCGACAATTTACTTAGACGATATCCTCTGCATCGGCTCGAATCTTAACGCGTGTCGTACAAACGTAGAAGTCACTATTAAAGAACTGCAGTCACTAGGGTTTATAGTGAATTATCAAAAAAGTTGCTTGATTCCCAAGAAAGATTGCACTTTTTTAGGATTCGTTATTAACTCTCGAAAAATGAGATTGGAGCTACCGGAAATCAAGAGAAAGAAAATGGTAGCCGTGATCGACGACTTCAGCCATCGCAAGTTTTGTACAATTCGGGAATTCGCTCACCTCATCGGGAAGTTAGTCGACTGTTGTCGCGCAATTGAGTATGGATGGTTATACACCAAGAGATTCGAACGAGAAAAGTTCTTCGCCCTGTTAGTCAGCGGGGGGGATTACGATGCACAGCTCGAATTATCCGCAGATTTGCAGATCGAATTCGATTGGTGGAAACAAAATATTACAACGTCATTTGGTCCAATAAGAAGTTTTCGATTTATTAAGGAGATTTACTCGGACGCGTCAAAAACGGGCTGGGGCGCGTATTGTTGTAATGAAGGCACACACGGTTTTTGGAGTGACACCGAAAGGGGGCTGCACATTAACCAACTCGAACTAATTGCCGTCTTTATGGCCCTTAAATGTTTTGCAAGCGAATTGTACGATTGCGAAATTTTACTAAGAATCGATAATACGACAGCTATTGCATATGTGAATCGAATGGGAGGAGTTCAATATGCCGCACTTCACGGGATAGCAAAAGAGATTTGGCAATGGTGCGAGTGTAGGAAAATTTGGATTTTTGCATCTTACATAGCGTCCAAGGAAAACGTCGAGGCCGATAGGGAGTCGAGGATAAAGAATATAGACACGGAATGGGAACTGTCGAGTTGGGCATACGAGAAAGTAATTTCGGAATTTGGCAAACCAAAATTGGACCTGTTTGCATCCAGGATTAACGCGAAATGTCAAGCTTATTGTTCGTGGCACAGAGATCCTGATGCCTTAGCTATTGACGCGTTCATGATCAACTGGAAATCGGAATATTTTTATGCATTTCCACCGTTCGCATTGGTACTCAGGTTCCTTCGAAAAGTTATCGCAGATCGCGCCTGTGGGATTGCGATAGTGCCGAATTGGCCTTCGCAACCATGGTTCCCTATATTTATGGACCTTCTCGTAGAGAAACCGATGATCTTCGCTCCCGCTAAATGGCTTTTATTGTCCCCTTGTAGGTCTCTCCAGCATCCATTACAGAAATCACTGGCTTTGATTGCCGGGAAATTGTCGGCGAATCTTACCGCCGCAAGAAATTCTCGGACTCAGTGATCGAGACGTTGTTGGCTTCTCTCGCCGAGAGTACATGGAAGCAGTACTCAGGACCTATTAAGCTATGGGCGAATTTCTGTCGAGAGACGGAAACAGACATTTACAAAGCGAGCGCGAACCGCATTCTCGAATTTCTGCAAATGAGATACGGTTCAGGAGCCTCCTATGGCACATTAAACGCGACGCGATCGGCGATCTCTTTAATATCGACGAACGACATGACCAACGATCGGATTATCAGTAGATTTTTTAAAGGGATTTTTCGGCTTAGACCAACGAAACCTCGATACGACGAAACATGGGACGTCGGCATCGTACTTACGTACATTGCGAACTTATATCCTCTCGAATCATTAAACAATCAACAATTGTCAGAGAGATTAGTTACGCTGTTAGCTTTAGGTATGGCTCATCGAGTGTAAACTTTCTCGCTCATGAGACTTGACAATATTTCTCACTCGGCACAGGGCTTCGAGATAAGGATCTCGGACATCATTAAAACGTCGAGACCAGGGGCTTTCCAGTCACTTTTGTTATTGCCGTACTTTCGCGAACAGCCTAGACTGTGCATAGCGAGCACGTTGAAGAGATATTTGGAAATAACAAAACCACTCAGAGGCGATTGCAGTAACGTACTGATCACTTCGAGAAAACCCTTCAAATCGGCGAGTACCCAGACAATAAGTCGTTGGATCCGGTCAGTGTTGGCAAAGAGCGGCATAGGACCTGAGTTCACGGCGCACAGTACAAGGCACGCGTGTACGTCGGCTGCCTTGGCAAAGGGGTTGGATATTAGCGCGATAAGAAATACCGCGGGCTGGTCAAAGGACTCGCAGGTATTTGCAGAGTATTACAATCGGCCGATTAAATCGGGCAGAAAAGACTTTGCAGCAACCGTGTTCTCATAATATTTATAAGTTATTGCATAAGATATTGTTACAAAGGGTGAAATCACCCGTTTTGCCCCCTCTTTAATGATCTAGTAGTCAGCATAGATAAAAGACGTTTATAAACCTCTTATGTCTTTAAAAAGAATAAGGTTGCTGCGCCAACCGATATTATTGTAAAAACAGTCTTGTTTCAGACTTTAAACAAGAAACACGTATATTGCATTAAAAGCATTTATCACGATATTTTTGTTCACGCCTTTGATTTGATAATAAGTAAACTCGCGGATCCATATTTTATTAACGTAACGCCTAAATCGTTACAATTGGTGTCAGAAGCGGGATCTTGAGTTCTTATTAATTGAATCAACTCAGTGCGCGAACTTTAATTATGAGTAGCAGTCGTTTGACGCGCTCACGAAGAAGAGAAAGTAGCGGAGAAGAACCTTTTGTTATGGAGAATCCGCGGGTCCCTGAAACAATTCCATCGCCTTCAGTGGACCCTCTTCCAATTCCTTCGACAATCTCTCAAATTGATCTGCTGAAGATCATGTCTCAACAGCAAGAGGCTGCTGAGCGCCAACAACAGCAACTTCTTCAGCTGCTTCTTGATCAACAAGAGCAGCGAAAAAGAGAACAAGAACAACAGTTGGAACAGCGAAAAAGAGAACAAGAACAACAGTTGGAACAGCGAAGAAGAGAACAGGAACAACAGCTGGAACAGCGCAGGCTTGATCGAGAGGCACAAGAACGATCCGAAACTAGTCTACACGAACTGTTCCGGACGACTGTGGCAGCTCTTCAGGCTGTTCATCAGGTGAATGGCTCAGGAGAACCGGCTGTCACTCCACGAGGTTCCGGAGTCATTACGCCGCTTCCCTCTCCTGTTCCTTCTCCTGATCCCGTTCCCGCTGTTCGACAGGTCCGACATCCAGGACAGTTCCAGGATGTACGAGACTTAAGGTCTGTGCCTTTTACTAGGGGAGTAGTTGAATCCCCAATTGGTAGAGTAACGGTTAATAATGAGGTTGGTTTTTCCGAGTCTTTGCCTCAAGTTCGACCTCAATATTCTCATTTTAATCAATTAAATAATTCAGGATTTCCTGAGGTTGCTTCTCAGATTAATGAGAAGCCTCTTTATCCTTTAAAACCGCCAATTTTTGACGGAAAAGTTCCATGGGCAGATTACGAACGCCAGTTTAATACAATTGCTAAACATAATCAGTGGGACTCCGCCATGAGGGCCCACAGTCTTGCCTCCTGTCTTCGAACGCCGGCTTTGAACGTTTTAACGGCGTTGTCTGAGGAAGAAATCTCTGATTATGAAAAACTTAGTTCTGCATTAAAGTTGAGGTACGGAAATGACCACTTAACAAAACTGTACACAGCACAATTACAGACGAGAAGACAAGGACGAGACGAAGACCTTGCGTCTCTTAGTCAGGACATTGAACGGCTTTCTCGTATAGCTTTGCCGGATCACGAGCCGTCTCGTAACTTATTAGCAACGCAAGCTTTTTTGAATGCGATTAATGATCCGGAAATTAAAATGGCCGTTGGAACGTCGGGCCTCACTTCTCTGCGGGAGGCAACCGCCAAAGCCCTCGAGGTGGAGGCAATGAGAAAGCAATATTTTGGGTTAAGCAAACTTCGTCGGATTGAGGTGTCTGAAAACACCTCAGGAAGACAGAGTTTTGAATACTCGGAGGAGCCAAAACCTCAAAATTATAAAAATAGAAATAACGGTAACAATTTTAAATCAAGAAATCGAGGTTCTTTTCAAAACCGTCGAAACGAGCGTATAAATAAAAACGTGGTTGTGACAAGTCAAACTAGCTTGACTTGTATATTTTGTAAAAAAACAGGCCACGACGCCAATCATTGTTTTTTAATTAAAAAAATTAGTGGAAAGCCGATGCAAGGCTCGAATCCAAATTCTTATAATTGGCGTAAGAAAAATATAGAAAAAGGGGAAGCAGATCCTCAATCGAGTTCTTCAACAGGAACTCACTCAAAAAACTAGTTTCAGATGATTTGTCAGGGCGGAAATCATCGCAGATTGTTGGTAGTGAAAGCCCTCTTAGAGAACAGTTTTTAATTAGAAGTCTGCGACAGTCTGGTCTTTACGCGCGTGGTACTGTTAATGGCGTCGATTGTCTGTGGGTAATAGACACGGGCGCGGAAGTAACCGTAGTTCGATCGGATCTCTTTAAATCCGATGACCAGATTGTTCCCTCTTTTTCTCTGCGAACAGCCACTGGAGAGACGACCCCGGTTTTGAGACAGGTTACTGTCCAAATTAACCTTTTTGGGTGTATCGACTCTCCACATAAGGTTTTTATAGCAGATATAGAGGATGAAGGTATTTTGGGAATAGACTTTCTTACAGCTCATAACTGTGTTATCTCGACTAAGAGAAATTCACTAGCTTCAAACAATCGCGAAATAACTCTTTGTACAAATAGGAATGGAATTTATTGGACTCCTCCTAGAATTCGAGAAATAGAACTGTCGGAAGATGATTTGCAACAACATTTTCCTCTTCATTTACGGAGCCTTGTTGAGAAATCTTCGATTTCGTTAAATTCAGCTCAGGAAGAATCGTTTAAATCTCTTTTGCTAGAATTTAAAGATTCTTTTGCCAAAGATAGTGGTGATAAGGGCCGATGTACTTCTGTCAAGCACAAGATCGACGTCGGAGAGAGTTCACCAATTAAACAAGCTCCTCGAAGACTCGCTCTCAACGCCCGAGAAGAGGTGAAGAAGCTTGTGGAAGACATGCTAGCGAACGATGTGATTGAGCCATCGTCTAGTCCCTGGGCTTCACCAATCGTCCTTGTTAACAAAAAGGACGGATCCAAACGATTTTGTATCGATTACAGGAAGCTGAACGATATAACGAAGAAAGATTCTTACCCTCTACCCAGAATCGACGAGACCCTCGACCTGATAGCTGGTGCAACTTGGTTCAACACCATAGATCTTCAGAGCGGATATTGGCAGGTCGAAATGGATCCTCTAGATAAAGAAAAAACAGCTTTTGTTACGGGTTTAGGAGGATTATGGCAGTTCAAGGTTATGCCGTTTGGTTTGAGTAATGCCCCGGCTACCTTTGAACGAATGATGGAGGCTGTTCTCCATGGGCTCACGGGCAAAATATGCCTCGTTTATTTAGACGATATAATCGTTTTTGGCAAGAACTTTGAAGAAGAAGTTCAAAATCTCAGACAAGTTTTCGCTAGGCTGAAGCAAGCAGGTCTGAAAATGAGCCCGAAAAAATGCCATCTGTTCCAGAAAGAAGTAGGCTTCCTCGGACATATCGTTTCAGCACAAGGTGTGAAGACCGACCCATCCAAAATAGAGAAGGTTTCTTCTTGGCCGACACCTAAGAATAAAGAACAAATTCAGAGCTTTTTAGGTCTTTGTACGTATTACAGAAGATTTGTAAAAGGTTTCGCTAGTATAGCTAAACCTCTCCATCATTTGACCGCAATCAAGATTCTTTTTGACTGGACCCCGGAATGCGAAGAGGCTTTTAAGAAATTAAAAGAAAATCTTATTTCTTCGCCGATTTTAGCTTATCCAGAGGTCGAAATTCCTTTTATTTTAGATACGGATGCATCTCTTTCAGGAATAGGCGGGGTTCTGTCACAAATTCAGGGAGGTCAGGAGAGAGTGATAAGCTATTTCAGCAGAGTTTTGAGTAAAACCGAGAGGAATTATTGTGTCACTCGTAGAGAGCTTTTAGCTGTTGTTAAGACCGTAGTACATTTTCACCATTATTTGTACGGCAGGAGATTTTTGATACGTACAGATCATGCTTCTCTCAGGTGGCTACTTTCGTTTAAATCTCCCGAAGGTCAGGTAGCTAGATGGTTAGAAAGGCTCGGTCAGTACGATTTTGATATTCGTCATCGAGCAGGAATTCATCATGGAAACGCTGATGCTCTCTCTCGAAGACCCTGCGAGGAAATGCCAGAGTGTAAACAGTGTGCACGATTAGAGAAAAATCGTGACCCCTCTCTTGTAATACGGAAGATTTCTTTCGAAAATAACCAGGAGGAATGGAGAAAATCGCAACAAGAGGACGACACTTTGAATCAAGTGAAGTCTTGGAAAGAAGCAGAAACTCGCCCGGACTGGCAGGATATATCCTTAGCCGAGCCAGATTTGAAAATTTATTGGGCTCAATGGGACTCTATTCTTTTAATTGATGGAATTTTATACCGAAAATGGGAATCTGCAGACTTGAAAGAAATCAGGTGGCAACTTTTGGTTCCCAGGTCACGAGTTCCAGAGATTCTTGCTCTTTATCATGATTCTCCTGCAGGCGGACACTTCGCTTCGAATAAAACTCTGGGCAGAATTCGCAACTTCTACTTTTGGCCCCGTTGCCGGATGGACGTTGAAGATTGGTGTCGACGATGTCGAATCTGCACGGCAAAGAAAGGACCTCGAGCGAAGGGACAAAGCTCTCTTCAGATTTATAACGTGGGAGCTCCATTTGAAAGGATAGCAATGGATATTCTTGGACCTCTCCCGATAACCCATTCTGGAAATAAATATGCTTTGGTTATTGCTGATTATTTTACTAAGTGGCCAGAAGTGGTCCCACTCGCTGATCAAGAAGCCTCTACTGTAGCGCAGGCATTCGTTAAAGAATTTATTTGTAGACACGGAGTTCCTCTAGAACTTCATACTGATCAAGGCCGAAATTTTGAGTCGACCTTAATGAAAGAGGTTACTCAGATTTTAGGGGTTAGAAAAACTCGTACAACTCCTTTGCATCCGCAATCTGACGGCATGATAGAGCGTCTGAATCGGACTTTACTACAATATTTGTCGTCCTTCGTAGAGCAGAATCAGAGAGACTGGGACTCCTGGATCCCTTTCTTCCTCTTATCTTACAGATCTGCGATTCACGAGACGACGAAACAGACGCCAGCCCTCATGCTTACTGGAAGAAATCTTCGACTTCCGTCAGATTTAGAGAAAGGCCCTGTTCCTGTGCAAAGACAGCATCAAACAGATTATGCCTTTTCATTACAACAACGTTTAGAAGAAATTCATCACTTTGCTAGGAATAGAATTTCTATGGCTTCAGATAAATTAAAAACTCGTTATGATATTCGAGCCAGAGATTTAAAATTTAATCCTGGAGATTCTGTTTGGCTCTTTCAACCTCGAAGACAGAAAGGACGATGTCCAAAACTACAAAGAAATTGGGAAGGCCCTTACTTAGTGGTTAACCGGTGTAACGTGGCAGTTCGGTTAGGCCTGCCCGTTACAAGAGACTCCCTGAACCCTGGGCGAGATCCCGGGATAAGGGTCTAGAAAATCGAGTCGCGGAATAATATCAGAGAGCGCCAGAACTGGAGTCACGCACCCGAGCTTCGAAAGGGACGAAATAGAGCATTGCGACCCAGATATTTCAGGCTTTTGTTTTTAATTTTTTTTTTTCGAGTGCACCGGCTACCCTCCAGTGACCAACTCCAATACCGAACATCTTTCGAGGCAAGGCGAAATCACGACGATCTTGCGGGAAGGACACCGAGGCTGCGGAGGGGGAGGCAACGCAGATCCCTGCAGCGAGGGAATCCAAGGCGGACGCGATTCCCGCTGGCGGCCGGCGCGCCGCAGCCTCCCCGCTCACCCCGCTTACGCCCAACCAAGGCAACCGCGAGGTACCAGCTAGCGACGAGGGAGCACCACCCCGCCCAACCCCAGGACTACGTAGAGCTGCGCGGGAGACGACATCGCGATCTAGCCTTAAGTTCTGCGCCGCGTAGAGACGACAGGTGCGCGGCAAGTTGCGCAATCCCCAAAATCGATGACCGATCGATTGTTGCGCATTCTTAGGGTGATGACGTCACGAAAAATTCGCGCGACGAGATCGGCGTTGCGACCATCCGAGATCACTCGAGTTCTGGCGGTTCACGAGAGCGAGTGAACGGAGCGATTGTGCGTTTTTTTTTTGGTATTTTGAGTTTTGAGTGATTGCGAGGAGAATGAGCCGACACGAGGGAGTTGGTCCCTTTGTCAATTGGATGTGGAGCGGTAAGCGTTGCTAACATTCTCGCGATCGAATTTCGAGGGTAATTGAGTACAGGCTGATCAGATGAAGGCTCGCCTTTTGGTAGTTTGCGTGTCGAAAAGTACTCGAAATTCGTTTGCCGATTCTTTTGCTTGGTGACCGTAGCCTGAGTTGCGCGTGAGAGAGTAACGTTAACTTCGGGGAATCCAGAAAATCGAGTCGAGCCACGGGTTGAGCCGAGACGTTATTGTCTCGAGCTTGAGTGTGACCGAAGTCCGTTACACGGGGTCAATTCACGTCATCCGGCACAGCTTCGATTATCGTACAGGTCGCGAGCAATCACGGGGAGCATTCGAATTCGCGACTGCGACCCGCCGTCGCCGAGGAAGTGAAGCTCGGGTGCGTGCTGATAAGCGTATGCGTTTTTAGAGGAGGATCGCGGGTGTCGCGACGAGCCTCGCATCACTTTAGTTATTTAATATTCTTTTTAGTTATTTGATATTCTTTTTTTTTCTTTCTTCTTTTTTTTTGTTTGTATTGTCAGTTAGTATTAAGTTGGCGATCAGCGCCATTGTGTAGAGGACGTTCGCGGGCAGCGCGTCGAGCCCGATTTTGTTTTTGGTTTTTAGGAAGTAGGATATTGTTAAGACGGCGACTAGCGCACGTAGGCCGTAGAGGTCTCCTAGATTTATTCAACTTTTTTTTTTGTGTTTTGTTTGTTTGTTATTATTTTTTTTTATTTTTATTTTTTTTTATTTGGAGTATTTCTACCTTTCGTATTTAGTTTAGGTAAAAGTGAAATTGTAGTTGGAATCGCGAAGGACGACTTGCGTGGTCGCATTATCATTCTTTTTTATTTTTTTTTGTATTATTTACTTTTATTTCTTTTGTTTTTGTTGTATCGCTGATGAGAAATATATCATTGGGATTTTATAGTAATTAAGCCACATCACGTGTTGGCGTACCTGTGTTGCAATTCTCTCGACCCAAACTTTACCCCTCCCCTCTCCGCGGTACTGAGCTACCGAGCATATAGTCGCGGTGTGTGTCGTATTAACGATTTCGAGGCGTGTTGATCACGCCAGGCGCCCAACAAACTTCGCGACATTGTTTTAGATCCAGGGTACATCGTGGACGCCAAATTATTGTGCACGCGGTAAGTTCCCGGTTATTTGCTCCGAGTAACCGAGGTGCAGAAAAATCCACGTCACAAATTGGCGCCCAACGTGGGGCCTTCGCGAAATTTCCGCTGGAAATTTCCGAGAAAGATAGTAGCGTTGCGCGTTTCGGAAATTTCGACTTAGCAACGGTTAGCGCGCGCGGAACCAAACAACAGCGTTCGGAGAATTCGGGGGAGAGAGGTCGCGAGACACTTCGGTCAAGCGTGTTGACGTTTGGAGCACAGCGGGACAGGTGTAAATACGTAGCGAGGAAATAAAATTGAATACAAAGGGTGGCGAATAACATCGAAAGGTTACGATTTACGACTCAGGCTACGATTTAACGAATATACCGGGTGACGAAAAAGTACCCCGTGTATATTCACACCTTACATTTCTAGTAATAGGAATAAAATCGCCTGCCATTATCGCCTATCTCTTGATTGTGTCATATTTTATTTTCTTTTGTTATTATTTTTGATTTCGAATTTCTTTTTGTTTTACACTGTCTTCTGCGGTTTCGGAATTATTTTTTTTTTCTTTCTGTTGTTTTTTTTTTGTTGTGGGTTCAACGACGGCTTTAAGCATTGCGGTCAAAGATTAAACATTTTTTTTTTTTTGTTTGTTGCTTTTCTTTCAGCTCGTCTTTTGTTTTTGGTTTGTGGTTTTCTTTTGTGGTTTTGTTTCATTTTGTGTGCAATATTTCCTTTGCTGGCGCTTTTGTTAAAATATTAGCGGTGATTTCACTAATACGAGGGGTCCATATTGGATACCCTTGCTTGCGCTCAGACTCTACCTACGGCTTTTGTCTTTTGATTCGAACAGTTTGATTTTGCGTTCTTGTATTTTCATCACTGTCCCTTTCTCTTTTTTTTTTTGCGTGCTTCTACCTTCATTTCTGCTCTTCATTTTCGCGGGTAAAGTCAACATGGCGGAAGTACCCATTGGCGCGTGGTTGTATGACATGACGAGCGATGAGCTCGAGTTGGCGTTAGTGACCGCGAGGGTAAATTCCACCGGTAGCCTACTGGTGCGTCGTGACCGATACGTACGACACCTCCTGCGTGAGCGCGGGGATTTGACGGTCACCTGGGAACCAGAGGACGAGGATGTCTTCGCGGGGTTGGCCGAATTAGCGACCATTCCGGAACCGGTGAGGGAACAGCCCCGAAGGGCTAGCGATTCGCAGCTGTTAGAACCCGTAAATATTACCATCGCGACCCGACTAACCACGGTCGCGACGACGAGTACGGTGGTGAGCGTAGCCGTCGCCTCGGCGGCCATCACCACCTCGGCGGTTTATGGTAGCGCCTCGCGACCGACCGCGTACCAGGTTCCGACGCAAATACCCTTCCACTCGATTCCGTTTTCAAGGGCGAGTGGAGCACAGGGGTACTGGGGAGAGGCCTCCCCAATCCAAGGGCATCGACATGGGCTCGAGGAACCCATCGGGGATTCTACCCGGCTAGTAGCGGGGCCGCCAGCTCCGCGGGTCGAGTTCCGGTCGCTGCCGGTCGATCCCGCCACAATTCCTCGCGATATGGCGACCGCTGCCCGGCCGACCTGGGCCCGGGATTCAAACATCGAATCGCGTACCCGGGATTCAAACATCGAATCGCGTACCCGGGAAACAATCCGTGACATCCCGAGGGCCCTGCGAGGGTGGAACCTCAAGTTCTCTGGGATTGGCGAGCCGAGTGTCGAGGATTTCTTGACGCGGTTGGAAGAGTGGCGTAGTTTGTCGGAATTGAGCGAGAACGAAGTGTTGAGTTCGCTCACGATGATCTTCTCGGGCGTAGCCTTGGAATGGTTGCGTTGCGAACGGGACAGCTGGGTCACGTACGATGAGTTTCGCGCGGCATTACGGTTGTGGTTCGGGGACGGGACAGTCGGAAGTCGCGTGGAGGACCAGGCTAGGTCGCGAACTCAGGGACCAGTAGAGTCAGTTACGGAATATCTTTCCTGCGTTCGAGGGTTGTTGAGACGGATGCCGCGTCCATACACGATGGAACAGCAACTAGACCTGGCCTTTAAGAACCTGCGTCCCGAAATTCGCGAAGTCCTCCGTCGAAGGGAAATTCGTACGTGGAGCGAATTAATCTGTCTCGCCACGGAGCGGGAACGAAACCTCGCGTTATCTCGCGAATACCGCCCCCCGCCCACGCCGAAAGAATCCTTCATTAGTGAACTAGCGTGCCGGACCAAAACCGCGGCGGCTCGAGGCGAACCGGGATTAGCCGCAATTACCGAACCAGGGGTCGAGTCAACCGTAGCGCAGACGATCGAGAAGCTACTCGCGGCCCAGGTGAAAGGGCTCGAGGAGAAATTGCTGAAGGCTATGGCGGTGGCGACCCAGAGGGGTAAGTCTAGCGGCGCACAGCCAAGTGGCGGAAGCCCGGCTTCAACGAGGCCGACCTCGCCAAAGTTACCCGCGCGAGGACCAAGGAGGGGAGCGACCCCCTCGGTTAACCAGCCGGCCCCTAGCGTGTCCCGGGCCGAACAATTTCGTGGCGACAAGGTGTGGGACAAAAAGCTATGCATGAATTGTCATCGTCCCGGTCACCGATTTAGCCGTTGCCCGGACCCCTTGCGAACCTTTTGCTACCATTGCGGGTACGACGGCGTCTATTCGACGAATTGTCCGCGGTGTTCGGGAAACCAGGGAGGGCAGCCTCGCTAAGTGTCGGCGCGGCGCCCCGAGTGGAAGACACCACGGCATTGCGTGGCGTCGAGGGGGAAATCGCGACGTGTTTTCCGATGCAAACCATGGAGTTCGGTCAACGCTGGTTTTTGCGGGTGTGCATCGGGGGCACATGGGTCAGGGCGTTGTTAGACACCGGCTCATCGCGAACATTTCTCGGTACGATCGGACACCAAATTGCGTTAGAGTACGGTCGACCGGTAAAATCACCCAGCTGTTCGAGTGTCGTATTGGCGAATGGATCGGTAGAATCAATAACCGGAGAAGTAGAGCTGCCGATAACGTTGCTGGGTGTCGCGCATAAGTTTTCGTTGCGGATTATCCCCACCTTAGTTGGAGATTGCGTTCTGGGAATGGATTTCGTGCGCAAATTTGGCTTTTCGATTGACGGCGCGCGCGAATCATGGAGAATCGCGAATATTCCGGAATACGAGGGAAAATTTGAGGAGGGTCACCCGATCCCCGTTACCGAGGTGTCAAGTTGTAGCGGTATCGTAGAGCTAGGGGATACCGAGAATCGCGAATTACAGGAATTCTTAGCGAAGGAATTACCGAAAGTCTCGGGAGACTTGGGTCTCACTCATCTCGCGGAGCACAAAATAGACGTGCAGGGAAGCGCCCCGATTAAACAGCGGTACTACCTCGTATCCCCGAAAGTGCAGGAAGCTATTAACGAGGAGGTAGACCGTATGCTCGCGGATGGAGTGATCGAACCCTCCCAAAGTTCGTGGTCGACGCCAATCGTGATGGTCAAGAAGCCAAACGGGAAATACCGGTTTTGTTTGGATTTTAGAAAAGTCAATAGCGTTTCGAAAAAAGATGCGTATCCGATCCCGTTTATGAACGGTATCTTGGATAAATTGCGGTCGGCCAAGTACATCTCGACTATAGACTTGAGTCAAGCTTACCACCAGATTCCCTTGACACCCGAGAGTCGCGAAATAACGGCGTTTACGGTCCCCGGTCGCGGATTATTTCAGTTTGTGCGGATGCCATACGGGCTTACCGGAGCCCCGGCCACCTTTCAGCGGTTAATAGACAAATTAATTACTCCCGAGATGGAGCCGCATGCCTTCGCGTATCTCGACGACATTATTGTAGTGACCACCGAATTTCGTTCGCACTTAAAATGGCTATCCCGCGTTATCGAACGGATAGTGTTGGCCGGGCTTACCATCAACCCGGAGAAGTGCGAGTTTTGTCGTAGCGAAGTTCGGTATCTAGGGTTCAAGGTGAACCAGGACGGCCTACAGGTCGATGCCGACAAGGTGGAACCGATTCTCGAATATCCCGCGCCGAAAAACCTGCGGCAATTGAGGTGATTTTTGGGTATGGCGTCGTGGTATCGAAAATTCATCCCCGAGTTCGCGAGCGTGGCGGAACCCCTTACCCGGCTATTGCGTAAGGATAAGAGATGGGACTGGGGTAGCGAACAGGAAGCGGCGTTCAAACGCATAAAAGCCGCGTTAACGTCGGCTCCGGTTTTAACGTGTCCCGATTTTGAGCACGAGTTCGTAGTACAGACCGATGCGAGTAGCTTTGGCATTGGCGCAGTCTTGACACAGACTATTGGCGGTATTGAGCGTGTGATCGCGTACGCGAGTCGGACAATGTCGGATGCGGAACGGAAGTATTCCACAACCGAACAGGAATGTCTCGCGGTGATTTGGGCCGTTAAAAAGTTTAGAGCATACCTAGAAGGATATCACTTCACGGTAATAACCGACCACGCGAGTCTAAAGTGGTTGCGGGAATTGCGAAATCCGACGGGTCGGTTGGCTAGGTGGGCGCTCGACTTACTCGAGTACGATTGCGAGATCAAACATCGAAAGGGGGCGATGCACCATGTGCCCGATGCACTATCGCGAATGTACGAGGGCGAAAACGAGGGGACGGAGCAGCTAGCCGCCCTCGACGTGGCTGGTGACGGCAAACCAGGGACGGAGCGTAAGGCCGTCTGGGAAGTCGTAGTCGATCCCTGGTACCAACATCGCGTCAAGGACGTCCTGGACTACCCTCACAAGTTCCGAACTTGGTCGGTGGTCGAGGGACGTCTCTACCATCTCCGGGCGGACCCCTTAGTCGAGCCAATACTAGCGGACTTGGCGCCGTGGAAATTGGTGCTCCCGAGGGAGCAGCGATCGCGGATTTTTGCGGAAGTCCACGAGGACCCCCAGGCAGGGCATCTTGGCATCGAGAAGACCTACGCGCGAGCGAGGGCCGACTACTACTGGCCCGGAATGTATCGCGATATAGTTTTGATGGTTCGGGCGTGCGAGCGTTGCCAAGAGTGCAAAGTACAACAGGTGCCACCAGCGGGCCTTATGGGTCGACGGGTCGTCGACACGCCCTGGACTGTGGTTGCGGCGGACGTCATGGGTCCCTTTCCCCGAAGTCGCGCCGGGTTCGAGTATTTGTTGGTTTGTGAAGATCTGTTTACCCGGTGGGTGGAGGTAGCGCCATTGCGAAAATCCAACGCGAAAAACATCCTTGCCGCGCTGGAAGATCTCGTGCTGTCCCGATGGGGTACCCCGGAGGTGCTCCTGACGGATAACGGCACGGAATTCGCGAATAAGGCCGTCGACGAACTGTGCGCTGCGTACCATATTACCCACGCGAAAGTACCGCCGTACCACGCGCAAGCTAACCCCGTTGAGAGGGTGAATCGCGTATTAAAAACCATGATCGTGGCATACATCGAGGCAGATCACCGGGATTGGGATGTACACCTTCACGAATTTCGGTTTGCGTATAATACCGCAGTGCATAGCTCGCTAAGAGTCAGTCCCGCGTTTTTAAACTTGGGTCGCGATCCCAAACCACGGATGCAGCTGCGACGACTCGTGGAAGGTCCCGCGGAAATCCCCGTTCCCCGTCTCGAAGTATGGGGGGACCGAATGGCGAAATTGGGTGAGCTGCGCGACTTAGTGACTAAACATCTCGAGGAAGCCCATGAGCGACAGGCACGCTATTATAACCAAGGGCACCGGGATATCCGTTTTGAAGTAGGGGAGTGGGTATGGAAGCGAAACCGAGTTCTGTCCTCGGCCACCCAACAGGTCGCTGCGAAGCTAGCCCCCAAGTTTGCCGGTCCATTTCGCGTTGCGCAGGTAATTTCGCCCGTCGTCTACGAATTAGAGGATAGCGACGGAGGGGGTCGTGGTAGACACCACATAAAGGATTTGAAGCGGTACGTGGAGTCTGAGGCAAGTACGCATAGAAACGGGGAGGAACCGTGAGGGGGAATTAGGCTTCTCGGGGAGAGGAAAGGGGTAACAGACGATAACTACGATCCTAACTAACTCTTCCCCTTAGTTGGCGGAGCGGTAGCGAGGCAAGAGGACGAGGTGAGGGCCATCCGAGATCTGTTGGCGTGGGAACGGACCCCGCGACCACCCGCCTCCATCGGATGGCACCCAGAGCGGCCGGCACCGGAGACCTGGCGGCAGTGGCTGCCAACAGGGGGGTGCTGGAACTGCTGGTGGCAGTTCCACAACTACCGGGACTGCGCCAAGGAGTTGGGGGTCTTCTGCCGCAGGTGTGGGTGGCCAGGGTATATTAAGCCCACCTGCCCCGACTGCCACGACCAACCCAGCAGGTCCGGTAGGGGACCCCCTTGCTGGCCACCGACGGAAGTTCCAGCGACCCCCGTAGCGAGGGAGATGGCCGCGATCCCCTCCTTGCTCGCGAGGTGGGTGCCACCACCCCCCGGATTTGCGTGGGGAGCCACCCCGCCGACCCCCCCTGTCGCGAGGGACGTCACCCCATCGAACCCCTCTGTCGCGAGGGAAGCCCCAGCACTCCCCCCCCCGATTGCGATTGCGAGTAGCGAAATCGAAGCCCTCCGTCAGCGGATCCTCGCGTCCGCCACCGGCCGGGGCCGCGATCGAGGCCGGCCGGGGCGGCGAGGCTAAGCCAACAACCGCCAAGATTTTTTTTTTTTCTTTCTTCTCTTTCTCTTTCTTTTCTCGTGTAATTTTTCTTTCTTCTTTTTTTTCTTATTATAATAAATTCTTAGCCCCGAACATGAATGGCGTCCGCTTTCTTTCATAGATCCCAGGTGGCGGGTTTTGAGAAAAATTTCAGATCCAGTGGCGAAGTAGAAAGCTCCCCGAGACAACCATGGCGTGAGGAAGGGGATCAGTTGAGCTCGCGAAGGATCCCAGAAGACACGGGAGAAAATCTTTTTTTTTGTTTTTTTTTGTTGTTTTATCGTCTTCTTGGGAGAGAATTCTCGGTGAGTACCGCGCAATAGCGTGTGAGTACTTCGAGCTTGCGGTCACCTCGCGAAGTTCGGCTCGCGGGATGCAGCGCTGGCGCTCTGGCACCCCACGATCCGTCTAGGGGGGGGGGAGTTGTAACGTGGCAGTTCGGTTAGGCCTGCCCGTTACAAGAGACTCCCTGAACCCTGGGCGAGATCCCGGGATAAGGGTCTAGAAAATCGAGTCGCGGAATAATATCAGAGAGCGCCAGAACTGGAGTCACGCACCCGAGCTTCGAAAGGGACGAAATAGAGCATTGCGACCCAGATATTTCAGGCTTTTGTTTTTAATTTTTTTTTTTCGAGTGCACCGGCTACCCTCCAGTGACCAACTCCAATACCGAACATCTTTCGAGGCAAGGCGAAATCACGACGATCTTGCGGGAAGGACACCGAGGCTGCGGAGGGGGAGGCAACGCAGATCCCTGCAGCGAGGGAATCCAAGGCGGACGCGATTCCCGCTGGCGGCCGGCGCGCCGCAGCCTCCCCGCTCACCCCGCTTACGCCCAACCAAGGCAACCGCGAGGTACCAGCTAGCGACGAGGGAGCACCACCCCGCCCAACCCCAGGACTACGTAGAGCTGCGCGGGAGACGACATCGCGATCTAGCCTTAAGTTCTGCGCCGCGTAGAGACGACAGGTGCGCGGCAAGTTGCGCAATCCCCAAAATCGATGACCGATCGATTGTTGCGCATTCTTAGGGTGATGACGTCACGAAAAATTCGCGCGACGAGATCGGCGTTGCGACCATCCGAGATCACTCGAGTTCTGGCGGTTCACGAGAGCGAGTGAACGGAGCGATTGTGCGTTTTTTTTTTGGTATTTTGAGTTTTGAGTGATTGCGAGGAGAATGAGCCGACACGAGGGAGTTGGTCCCTTTGTCAATTGGATGTGGAGCGGTAAGCGTTGCTAACATTCTCGCGATCGAATTTCGAGGGTAATTGAGTACAGGCTGATCAGATGAAGGCTCGCCTTTTGGTAGTTTGCGTGTCGAAAAGTACTCGAAATTCGTTTGCCGATTCTTTTGCTTGGTGACCGTAGCCTGAGTTGCGCGTGAGAGAGTAACGTTAACTTCGGGGAATCCAGAAAATCGAGTCGAGCCACGGGTTGAGCCGAGACGTTATTGTCTCGAGCTTGAGTGTGACCGAAGTCCGTTACACGGGGTCAATTCACGTCATCCGGCACAGCTTCGATTATCGTACAGGTCGCGAGCAATCACGGGGAGCATTCGAATTCGCGACTGCGACCCGCCGTCGCCGAGGAAGTGAAGCTCGGGTGCGTGCTGATAAGCGTATGCGTTTTTAGAGGAGGATCGCGGGTGTCGCGACGAGCCTCGCATCACTTTAGTTATTTAATATTCTTTTTAGTTATTTGATATTCTTTTTTTTTCTTTCTTCTTTTTTTTTGTTTGTATTGTCAGTTAGTATTAAGTTGGCGATCAGCGCCATTGTGTAGAGGACGTTCGCGGGCAGCGCGTCGAGCCCGATTTTGTTTTTGGTTTTTAGGAAGTAGGATATTGTTAAGACGGCGACTAGCGCACGTAGGCCGTAGAGGTCTCCTAGATTTATTCAACTTTTTTTTTTGTGTTTTGTTTGTTTGTTATTATTTTTTTTTATTTTTATTTTTTTTTATTTGGAGTATTTCTACCTTTCGTATTTAGTTTAGGTAAAAGTGAAATTGTAGTTGGAATCGCGAAGGACGACTTGCGTGGTCGCATTATCATTCTTTTTTATTTTTTTTTGTATTATTTACTTTTATTTCTTTTGTTTTTGTTGTATCGCTGATGAGAAATATATCATTGGGATTTTATAGTAATTAAGCCACATCACGTGTTGGCGTACCTGTGTTGCAATTCTCTCGACCCAAACTTTACCCCTCCCCTCTCCGCGGTACTGAGCTACCGAGCATATAGTCGCGGTGTGTGTCGTATTAACGATTTCGAGGCGTGTTGATCACGCCAGGCGCCCAACAAACTTCGCGACATTGTTTTAGATCCAGGGTACATCGTGGACGCCAAATTATTGTGCACGCGGTAAGTTCCCGGTTATTTGCTCCGAGTAACCGAGGTGCAGAAAAATCCACGTCACACCGGATAAATGATGTTGTTTATAGAATCCGAAGATCTCCTCATTCGCGTCAGAAAGTGGTTCACTTGGATCGTCTTGCTCCTTTTGAAGAGGATCAACCTGGAACAGTCTCTCCAAGACCAGGGACATCCTTCGAGGTTAGATCTTCAACCGAACACCCTTGACGACTGTGATCGACTTGACCTTCTTTACAGTCGATTATCGATTGGGAGAAGAATTTACCTTTCGGAATTCATTTGAGTAAAACTCGACCGCTTACGATTATTATTGAAGGAAATATCGGATGCGGAAAAACAACTTTCACCAAGAGGTTTTTAACAGATCGCCAGGTCTGTACACTTTTAGAACCTCTTGAAGAATATCGAAATGTAGCTGGAATTAATCTTTTAGATTTGATGTATCAGAACCCAGATCGTTATTGCTATTATTTTCAGCATTTCGCTCAAATGGTTATGTTAGATAGACATCTGCAGACGACTTCATTGCCTGTAAAGGTGATGGAAAGATCGATATTCAGTAGCAATTGTTTTGTAGAAGCTCGTCGAAGGTTAGGTAATTTTCGCGACTTCGAATCACATTTATTGACAAAAAATTTTGATCTTCTCATTCGCTCGTCTGAGCTCAGAGTAGATTTGATTGTTTATTTGCGAGTTTCCCCAGAAACTTCTTTTGCTCGAGTTAGTTCCCGTTCTCGTGAGGAAGAATCGAGTATTTCTTTAGAGCTACTCAGAACTATTCATGAGGTTCATGAAGATTGGCTAATAAAACAAACCTTTTCTTCTTTATCGGCTCCTGTTTTAGTTATCAATGCAGAAGCTACAGCCGATCAAGTTTTTAAAGATTTTTGTACTTCCTTAACATGTGGATAGTATATAGTTAACTTGTACTTGCTTTATTAAGGGTTTTGTTTCCTTCTAGAAACTTCTTCTCTGGAATCGAGTTTTGTGTCGGATAGGCTTTGGTTTAAGGAATAATGTGAAATGAGCCACGATTATTTTTCGAGGTCGATGAGCGATTGCTTGATTTTCACATTTTATTAACCTTAAGTGTCAGTTTTTGTGAGTACTTTTCAGGTTACTCGACACAGCCTTTTCCCATCCAATTTTTCCCCGATTCCTGAGGATGACTGGTGGTTTTATTTTGAAGAAGGACGCTGAAATAATTCAGATAAGATCGTTTCTTTTCTTTTGAATACATATTCAATTTATTTTATTCAAGTATTCTCCCAAATTCACTCAGTGAATTTGAATTGTTATACCACCACTCACATTTGTCCTCCAAACTCTAGGGTGTGCTGTCTCAGAAGAAGCTCTAGATTCAGTCACCCCCCGATTTCCTTATTTCCTATGAAGAGAAGTCTGTTTTCGTCTTATTTGGACCTGGAATTGTCGGTTCCCGTTTCGGTGTTTTCATCCGAACCTGTTTCGGAGGGATCCTTCATGAAGAAAATCGAATTTCTTCCCGACGTCAATCTGGGCCGTTGCGGAAAACTTTGTATTCATGAAGCCACATAACACTTAATAACACTAACCTTTATAAAACATGGCACATAAATTTTTGAGATTATTTAACGCTCAACTATCTGCTCAAGGTTTTCTGTGGTTTACCTTGAGACTGTGGGCAAATGCCAGATAGTAAAAAAGGGAGTTCTTAAATTTTTAGAGCCACAGCTCCAACTCACCTTTGAGCACTGACTACTAGAATACTTTTATAATTATTTTATCTTTCCCGAGTCGGGACGACTCTTTTCCTCGGGGGGGAGTAGTGTTACAAAGGGTGAAATCACCCGTTTTGCCCCCTCTTTAATGATCTAGTAGTCAGCATAGATAAAAGACGTTTATAAACCTCTTATGTCTTTAAAAAGAATAAGGTTGCTGCGCCAACCGATATTATTGTAAAAACAGTCTTGTTTCAGACTTTAAACAAGAAACACGTATATTGTGTTGGTTTCCGGGTTATGCGTAAGTGAAAAGCACAGTTGAAAAAACAATCTGAATAGTTTAATTTATAGGTAATTGAAGTGTGAAACAGTACAAGGTATATATGTTATGTGTTTACGCGTCAGCGGTCACGACAAGTGTAAAGAGATATTCAAAAATACAAAGGTATCTAGCACGTGAGGCGTGCAATGTGTATAGGTTTCAATAGATGTCAGCACGTCATCGATTTGGCTGGAAGATAGAGTGTCGTTCTATTCTCAACACTTCCCCTCAATCGATCGACCAGCTTTCTGAACGATTTGCTTTACCCCATGTTCATAAGCTCACGACATCTTCGATGTTTCACCCCGTTCAGTCCCTTTGTCATGATGTCAGCTGTCATCTCCTCCGTCGGCAGGTACTTCAATTCAATAACTTGGTCCCTGACTGCTCTTCGGACATAGTGTTGTCGAATTTCTATATGTTTACTTCTGGAATGAAATGCAGGATTAGCAGCTAAATTTTTAGCTCCCTGATTATCGTTGAAAATAACGGTTGGTGATTTTTGAACTTCATCCAGTTCTCTCAAAAATCCTCTAAGGTACGAGGCTTCCTTTGCTGCTTCAGTGAGCCCCATATACTCTGCCTCAGTAGATGATAAAGCAACAGTTCGCTGCTTTCTCGCCTCCCAGGTGATCGGTCCATTCCCCAGTACAAAAATTATGCCCGTGTATGATCGTCGATCAATCGGACACGACCCCCAATCAGCATCGACGTACCCCTCGAGTGTTCTCTGATCTTTTCCGAAGACAATTCCAAGGTCCGTAGTTCCTCTAAGGTATCGAAGCACCCTTTTTGCTGCTTTCCAGTGTTCTGCTGAGTACCCCGTATTGAACTGGCTAAGCCGGTTTACAGTAAAAGCTATGTCCGGTCTCGTGCTCACGGCCAAGTACATCAGGCAGCCGATCAGATCTCTATACGGGTACAAGTCTAGCTTCTCTTTTGGGCATTCTTCGATCTTCTCTAATTTGGTGTTAGGTTCCATCGGCGATCCGACTGACTTGCAGTCCTTCATCTTAAACCTTTCCAAAATCTCTTCGCAATATGCTCGTTGGGAAATTTTTATCCTCCCACTCTGATCAGTGAATTGCAAGCCTAGACATTGTCTTACTTCTCCAAGATCCTTGATCACGAATCTCTTCTTAAGTCCTTGCTTCATGTCCTGCATCCAGTTCAAGTCCTTCGATGCCATCAATATGTCGTCAACATAAACCAGCATGATCATACAGTCCGTTCCTCGCTTTGCAAAGTATACGCAGTTGTCAGCCTGTAAAGACTGCATTCCAAGTTTATTCAAAACTGTGTTAAGTTCTTTATTCCACTGATGACCTGCTTGCTTTAGTCCGTACAGGGCTTTCTCTAGCTTGCAGACCTTTTCTCCACGACTGATTTCCTTGATCATCTTTGTCATGGCATCTTTGTCGTAACTTTTTCCCTGCTTTTTCTCCATTCTTGCAGCTATTTCAGGCAGTGATTCAACAAATAATTTCGGTATTTCCATGAAAACGGTTTCTTCCAATTTTGCGTTCAAGAAGGCAGTAGCGACGTCGAGATGATGAATTTTCATTCCTTTCATCATGGCTGTTGCTACAAGTATTCGTACAGACGACATTCGTGCCACGGGTGCGAAGGTTTCTCTGAAGTCTATTCCAGGGCGTTGATTGTAGCCCTTAGCTACCAATCGAGCTTTCCTTCTCACCGGCAATCCATCGGTTCCATACTTATTGCAGAGTACCAGTCTGCATCCAATGGTGCTTCGATCCTGCGGTCGGTCCACCAGCTTCCAAGTGTTGTTTTCCAGTAATGCCACGAATTCATCAACTATGGCATTTCTCCACTCGTGTGCCTCATTACTAGCTAAAGCGTCTTTGATAGATACTTCGGCCAGGCTTGCTTGTGGGTCGTCTGCTTGATCCTTTTCGGTTTGTGTCTGCGTCGGAATCATGTTATATATCTTCTTTCTTCTTCCCCTAGAGCCAGTGCTCACTAGTTTTGGCCTACCAGGTCCTCTTCTAAGTTCTTCCGGCTGTGGTTCCTCGAAAAATCGGTCCTCTCTTGTCAGGTTGTCTTGTAGGTTGGACTGGTCTCCCAGTGCGTCGATACTTTCTTCGAATACACTGTCTCCAGATGAACTATTATTTTCTGAAGAGTCAGTACTGTCATCGACAATTGCTTCAGCTTCCTCATAATCACTTTTCTCCGATGTTGGTCGGTTTTCAGTTGAAGTTGTGCTTGCAGGTGTCAGTTCAAACTTTATAACCCCTCTTTCATATGTACCTCCTTCTGAGGGCCTACTTGTATCTTGTTCTAAAGGTATTTTTCGTGCAGCAGCTTTCATGTTTTTCATTGACAAACTGGACGATTCCAGAAATTTCACGTCTCGAGTTGATATAATCTTCCTTTCATTCAACATCCAAACTCTGTAAGCCTTGCATTCTTTCGAATATCCTATGAAGATACATTCCTTTCCACGAGGGTCAAACTTACCCTTGCCAGGAGTTTTATCAAGCATAAAGGCTCTGCATCCAAACGTCTTCAGATACGAGAGGTTTGGCTTTCTCCCAGTCCATTTTTCAAAAGGCGTTGCACCTTTCAGTATACTCGAGGGACATCTATTGCGAAGGTAGTTCGCGGTGGCTACTGCTTCCGCCCAGAAAGATCCAGTCAGCTGAGACTCGATGAGCATGCAGCGTGCCATATCGTTGAGTGTACGATTTTTCCGTTCCGCCACCCCATTCTGCTCAGGTGTGTAGGGCACAGTGAGCCTCCTTTCAATCCCGTTTTTCTGTAAATATTCGTCAAAGTCAGTATTACAGTATTCCCTTCCATTGTCTGACTGTAAGCATTTTATCATTCTGCCCGACTGTTTTTCAACTGTGGCTTTATAATTTTTAAAAACTTCGAAAACATCGCTCTTCTTTTTCAAAAAATATACTTCGCACCACCTGGTGCTGTCCTCAATGAACGTTACATAGTACCATGCGCCTCCATGTGATTGTTTACGCATCGGTCCACTTACATCAGAATGCACCAATTCGAGCAATTCTGTTTCTCTTGAGGATTCTTTCGGAAAAGGAGCACGAGTAAATTTACCCTGCATGCAGATTTTGCAAGGAGGTAGCTTCTCATCTTTCCTCATTTCTATTCCCAGGATGTTTCCTTTACTGACCGCCTCGACCAGGTCCTTCTCGTTCAAATGTCCTAGTCTTGTATGCCATTTTTCCAGCATCGACTTTTCCTCACAATCAGTACCATCGGCGCTCCATGCGTTCTGGGACTCTTCTCGCAGATAGTACAGGCCATTCACTCGTTCTGCGATCATCGTAATATTTCCATCCTGATCTCGCACTAGGGCGTCGTGTTTCCTGAAAGTGACTTCGTGATGTTTGTTAGTAATTTTCCCAACAGAGATCAAATTTGTCCTCAGATCAGGGACATATAGGGTCGTTTCCAAGTTGAGCACAGTCTTATTAATTCCATTATCAGCTACAACTTTTACAGTTCCCTCCCCTTTGATTTCTGTACATGAGTTACTTGCAAGATTCAGTGATTTGTGTTCAGACTTACTCATATCGATGAATTTGTCAACATCCCCACACAAGTGTGAGGTGCACCCACTGTCGAGGCACCAAGTACCCTGTGGTTTAATTGGGTCAACCTTCAGTGCGGCTTCCTGCGTTGGAATTGCAATGTAGCTCATTTCAGCGTTGGCGCTCATGGGCTGCGTGTCCTTCCTCCTTCCGCAATCTGCTGCTTTATGTCCAACTTTTCCGCATCTATGACATCTAAATTTAAACGACGACGTACCTTCGGATGTGTCCTCCTTCCCCTTGTTCGCATGTGGTTTCCCTTGCCATTTTTTCTTAAAACGACCGCTTTTGTTCGCCAACATGGCGTTTGGTACAGCTTCCGGCGTTCTTCCCTTTCTCGCGTCGCATTCTTCTAGAATCTTCACCTTCAATATTTCTGGTTCGGGCAAAACGTCTCTCGTTTCGATCGCACAGCGAAAATTCTCAAAAGCTTCCGGTAAACTATACAGTAACATAATCGTCAGTTGATCTTTATTGATTACTACATCCATTTCCTGCAATTTACCTACAATGTCGAAAAATTTTCGCACATGATCACGTACATCGTCACTTTCGGCCATTTTGTGTAAGGTCAGCTGCTTAAGCAGCGCTGCCTTTTTGGCCGGCCCGCTTGACTGGTACACTGATTCTAATTTTGTCCAAACTTCACGTGACGTTTTGCAACCTTTTATTTGTTGTAATTCTGTGGGGCTAATCGCGAGTATAATGTCCGAACGCGCTTTTCTGTCCATATCGTCCCACTCTGCCGCAGCTGTACTCGCTGATACATCTCCCGGTTTCACATCGGGTCGGGCCTTTTCACCGCTCACATATTTCCACGTTTCATTTTTAATTAGGATAGCTTCTGCCTGAATTCTCCACGTATCATAATTATCTCTATGCAGTGGTTCGATACGCACTATATTACCGGCACTCATGGCTGTTTTTCGCGAAATTTCCAATTTCTTCGAAACGCGCTTAGCGGATCGAACACGTGATCGCACAGTCACGATCGCAGATTGTTCTCCTTTTATTTTTACACTGAGCTAAACCCTTTTTCACTTATGTTTTATTTTATAAACAATACTGGGCCCATAACCTGTTGGTTTCCGGGTTATGCGTAAGTGAAAAGCACAGTTGAAAAAACAATCTGAATAGTTTAATTTATAGGTAATTGAAGTGTGAAACAGTACAAGGTATATATGTTATGTGTTTACGCGTCAGCGGTCACGACAAGTGTAAAGAGATATTCAAAAATACAAAGGTATCTAGCACGTGAGGCGTGCAATGTGTATAGGTTTCAATAGATGTCAGCACGTCATCGATTTGGCTGGAAGATAGAGTGTCGTTCTATTCTCAACATATTGCATTAAAAGCATTTATCACGATATTTTTGTTCACGCCTTTGATTTGATAATAAGTAAACTCGCGGATCCATATTTTATTAACGTAACGCCTAAATCGTTACAATATCATTAATTACATTTTGTTAGAATCGAAGTAAGCGAATAAAAAACCGTTGATTCTTGTTCTCGAGAGACCACTGGTCTCGATAAAAGTTACTTTTTTGTTGCCTGAGGCTGTTTAGAAAATAATAAAATAATTTTTTCTCTGAACATCTACGATGTAATCTCGAAAACGAGACTCGTAATATAATTAAACGATCAAACGAACTTACCTGTTGTGAAGTTCGATCGTAATTATATGTAGAGTCTCGTTTGAGATGATTACATCCCACCCATTGAACGTTTTATTTCCGTTCGTTTCTATCATTCCCTCCCCCTTTATTTATTGAAATGTGTTTGTTTTATTATTTTCAATCCTTATGGAGTACTTTAAACAATATGACTTGGAGAAGGAACAACCGCAGCGCCAGGGGGCCAGGCGCTCTCTTTTTTTTATAAGCTCTGAATATTCGTGACACACTAACGTGAAGTAGACGGTACTACGATGTAATCATCTCAAACGAGACTCTACATATAATTACGATCGAACTTCACAACAGGTAAGTTCGTTTGATCGTTTAAATATCTGGTACGATGTTTAAGTTGAATAGAATTGGTAACGAATGTCATTGTTCGTTTAATCAAATTGGTTCAAAGTTCCAAGGTATGTATCAAAGTGCTACAATTTACCCGGCCAATAGAAGTTCGGAGAATTGAAGGAAACACCAAAGTATTTGTAGCTAGTTTTCAGTCGATTTAAGGTTATAGTAATCTGCTGCAGCTAAATCCAGATATTTTTTGAAACTTTATCGTTACGACCTCTAGACTTTAGATTCTTTTCCCACACTTTTCTTTACAAGCTACATTATACCTTGCATCTTCCGATCACCACCCTACTGCTTCGGTTCCCATATCGCATCAGCAGAATACTCCTACACCTAAGCCCTTGCATTTTTTTCCCATATATTCATACTCTGAATTCATCTTTCATTCGGGCAACATCTAAATTCACCTCCCTTTCGTTTTTTAATTCCCCCTCCACATCTTGTTATTGTACTCTTCATATCTTGTACAGTAAATCAATTATGTACTCAAACAGTCAACTCCTGAATACAAGTTTCTCTTATTTCTTCTTATCCTTCGTACGTGCACGTAGTCGACGGGTTGCGAATCCGAAATAAACCGTAACAACATCACGACTGGATGTGGATGCGATCATTGATAACCGCTCGTCGGGATCACAATGAACTACACCGTAGCATTATCATGCATCAATCTCTACTTCAACATGTCTTAACCTTTTAATTTACCCTGGGCCGCTCAGCGTCATATCTTTTTTTGCAGGTCTTCATTTATTAAACTACTTTTTTGCTAACAACTGCCAAGTTTTTTCGTTTCATACGGTCCCCAAAATATTTCTAGATTTATAAAAATATAAAACTCATCAATCTTTTTAAGCAAAAATAGCACATGTAAACAAATGGTCGGAATTTGTACTTTTCCGCTGATCCACAATTAAAATTCGAATGCGCATTTTTACACGAACTTAATACGTACCAACAAATTTATCTTCTTGTTGATCTTATTTGTCCGCCATATTGGGACCGCCATTTGGAGTTTTCTAATATAGAGTTCATGTTTGTAATCAGTAACCCTAAAAACTCATGCATGCAAAATTTCAAGTAAATCGCACGTAAGGAAAAATGTATGCTTGAAAGGGTTGAGAAAAGAGGATTTCGAGGTATCTAGGGTTCATTATTGAGATTACCAAATACACCGGATTCTAAGTGGACATTATGGCATCGAGTAGTGGGTGGGGGTAAGAAATCAGAAAAACCGACAATCAGAATGTCCAGAATTCCGAATTTAATAAACTCGAATAAAAAATATGAGAGAACAGATACTATCAGAAATTTTAAGTTCCGAATAGTGCCCAATAAAAAGCTGCAGTTTACCTAAAATGTATTTAGTAGAGGGCTCTATTGTCCGAACCCACTGACTTCAGAGAACGTTAATCCAAGAATTCAGAAGTACAGAATTTAATAATGTATAGAGTCAATGTTCTAGAGAATGAATTTGTAGAAAGTTTCATATTCTCAAATGTCCAAATATTATAGAAGTAAAAAATAGAACTTCATCATCTAGAAACGGCGGAAAACAGATATACAGAATGTAGAAGGGTCATTATTCAGAATCGTACAATTCAAAAAGATCAGTATTCCGAACGTAACCGATCAGATGGCTTAACACCAGAATTTCACATTCTGAGTCTATCCAACTAATCTATTTTGCCTTGTAAAATGTTTTATATACAGAATCGAATAAATTCTTTTCTCAATACTTAATAATGAAGAAAGAATGCAACGCAACTGGAGAACTGTGAGTTTTTAAAGCTGTTGGGTTAGGCCTTTAGAGTGTGGCCAACGATGTGCCTGTTCTTATTTGCTGACTTATAAACTGCTCACGTCGCGAACAAGCTGAATAACAATATCTTCGGGCTAGCATTTAGCTCAGGTTTTCACATATTTGCAATGGATACTTATTTCAAATTACGTTGCCCTACCTGATTAACCATTTCATACTAAGTTTTATCAAAATCAAATATCTTTTAGAATTTACGTCCACCGTCTTGGATCCGCTAATTTGAATTCTTGACCTTTAAACACAGATTCGTAATCAACAAGTTAAAAATCATTCCATACTAAGTTTTATCGAAACGAAATAACTTTTAGAATTCTCATCCGCCATATTGGATCCGCCATTTTGTATTATAAAATTTCGAGTTCCCCAACACCCCAGGTAAGCAAAATTTAGACTGAATCGCATGTAAGAAGAGATGCGTGCATAAAATGCTTAACTAACAATCAGATAGGAGTGTCAGAATCTCGAATTTTATGCAGGTGCATCAGGTGTATCTTTTCATCTGCAATATTTTTATATCTTTAAAAGATTGAATACGACTTTTGATATCATAAACTTATATTTCTTGGCTTCTGATATGATATGAGTTGACTCTTCTGATATATTGCGATTCTTCATTCTGATGATTCTGATATACTGCAATTCTATATTCCGAGCTTTCTATGAGATTAGGTACTACTCGAAGTTCTAACCATTCTGATTCTTGAGCCTTCGTATTTATGAATTCGAATAGATGAAAATTCTACTTTATGATCCATCTGAAGGTTATTTATTTGTGTTTGTGAGCAATCGCATTTGCCTCATTCTGCTAATGGCCTTTCGGGATTTTCACCAGTTGTGTATTCTAAATTCTATAACTTCAAATTTCGATACCTTTATATTCTACTTCCATTATTTCTGACTCAATGAAGATTCACCACTTTGTTCTTTCGTGACTGTGAGTTTTCGATACATCTTTGTTCGGAATTATGACCATTCTAATTTTTGGTTTTTCTGATTTTTTACCCGCACCCCACACAGAGAAAGTGATTCATGGACGGCTAATTTTTCGAGTATATATGAGTCATTCCCTGTAAGTATTAATAATTCCAATGAGTTTTGGGTCACCCCAATAAAATGTGACTGACTTTTGAGTTGACTTTGATGATGAGAATAAAATGTAATTGATTTTACTAAATATTGTTCCAAAAATTTTGTGGGAATGTAATTAAATTACATGAATGCACTTAAATTACACAAATGCAATACTAAATAGTAAATACTCAAAGTTATTAGTAATCGAATGAATTTTAATGACAACTGCACAAAGTAATAAATAATTAAATGGATTTTTATTACAAATGCTCACAGTATAGAGTAATTAAAAGCATTTTTATTACAAATTCACAATGTAACGAGTAGTTAATTGTGAATTTTTTACTATAGGGGGCAATTTGCAAGGTTGAACTTGCAGCTTGTTTTAGACTTGCACTAACTTTCGCGTAAACTCTTTGTTGTTTTTCGTAAAATTTCACAATGCTAATCATCCTGTAATGTAATTTGCAGAATATTGAAGCCTGGTATCTCAAATTCTGCTAACAATTAGAAAAAAATCGATACTAATTACATTCGTAACTTGTAATTGAAATTTTTATAATTTTATTTGATTTTAATTAGCAATTTTCTTTCTTTGAAATATATACAGAATATAATTAATCCAAAAAACCTCCAACACTAGTTATAAGTAACTTGTCCACAGTAAATGACATATTCAATATTATTGACTATGTATAACCATGTGTGTGATTTATTATTTATTTGACATTTATACCTGCATTTCGATAAAAAATTTTGAACCGTCTGGAATGAAATTTATTTGAAATGCTATAGCGACCCACCAGAAAATGATTCTATGATTATTGGTTGAAATAAGACAGTTGAAGTAATCAAGCATGCTTCTAATTTTATCCAATCATCGATATTTCTACTTGCCATTTTCCAGCTTTTTCGATTTCATGATCGAATTCTCAGACTTTCAATACAGAACAGTCCATCACGTCGAAAAATAACTCCGTAGTTATGATTGAAATATTGTTCTCTGTGTTCAATTCTTTTCCCATGTAATTATTGAGACTGGAGTTTTGAGAAAAACTCACTCAACATCTATGAAGGGGTTTTTGAATTCATTTTTCAATTTGAAAACTCACTCAAAGTTAGATACGGAGTTTTATATGCCACTTCTCTGCCACAAAGTTAACCACCTGCTGATGAAGCAACTTCTTACACAGCATATTTACGGAATCTTTTTCAGTCCTATAAATCTCTCCAAGATCTGCCTAAGGTAAGTGTACCAATTATTGTCGCCTTTTGACGCAATTATTGACCATTTTATTTTTCAAAATTAAAAATTAACGGTGAATTTCTCGATGACTAAGACCAATTGCTAGAGCGTTAAACACTATAAATTTATTTTTTGGTAATTGAAGACCTACAAATCAAACAGATGAAACCAAAAAAGGTCAATAATTGGGACCGGTTCAGTAACTGGTACACTTACCTTACACCTAAATTCGTATTCGTAATGATACTTTGAACCTTATTAACATATCATGAGATTTTGAATATTTGTGAACCTTGAATCTATGAAAATGTGTTTTAAAAAATCTATGTTCATACTGTATATTTAAAGCATATACGTATAACCACTTGAAAAAGTAAAACATCAAACTATCACTGCTGCTACAGACAGTCCTGATTTTCATGCCTGCCTACTTATTGTAATACCTAAATTCACAAAAAAAAGTCGCGCAACGGGAAAAGGCGTTTTCAACTGAAAAAAACTGGCACACTCACACACTGAAAAATAAAAGAATACGTATAAGAATGATTTAGCGAATTCTAAAAGTGTTGGCAATTGAATTGCGTTCTCGAGTTGCTTTAAAATCGAGGAAGTACGTGAAATGTAGGGAATAAGTAAAGCACATGCACCTCTTAAGAACTCCATACGATTTATACATGAAAATATGAGGAATCCAAAATTGCTCTGCAGAAGCAACTTTATCGCGAAAAAAGATGAAATTTTTCATGGGAAGATTTAAGATGAAAATAAAAGACGAAGTAAAAAAAATCATCGCACACGATGAGGTGGGTTATACGCGTATAATGGCGCGGTAGAGGTACAGCCGGGGTGCGTTGGTTACGTCATATCTTAGCGTTACGCGCAAGCGCTCTAAACGGATGCTGGGTACGTGTTGATCGTTAACCACCTTGTGCCTTATGCCCTGCGACTCGATTCATGCGAAGGACAAGCCTTTGCATATTCCAGGCGAATACAGAGAGCCAGAAAATTGAACAGACAAAATGAAAGGTAAGAGGCATTTTCTTGTCATCATACACACATGTTGCATAGGTATGCAGAACACAAAAATGAGAAAAAGATAATATAGTCGGGAAAAGTGTGAAACAATCTCTACACGTTGTGCTTGTACAGGGTGTACCATTTCAAGTTGAAATGCCAAATACCTTAGGAAATGTATATCTATTTAACCCTTTGAAGTATACATTTTTCCTCACAGCCAAATTCCGTGAAAGTGGGTGTGTTATGGGTTCTCGAGGTAGCTGGTTTCAAAAATGGGTTCAGATTTGAGAATTTTCTAAAATCCAAATTTGTCGATCTAATATGAGCGAATAGCATCAATTTTTATATTTTCAGTACGCCATATTGGATTCGCCATTTGGAATTTTGAAATTTTTTCATCACATTTATTTTTAGCGACCCCAAAAATCCAATATTACCAAGTTCCAATTTTCTAGTCTCCACAACCGTCCCACAATTACATTCATTCTTTGAAAACATGCATTTTCACCCGTTTGATTATTTATAGTATTCACTATATTCGCGGAATCTTCATAATCCCTTTTAAAACATCGAGATTGACATCTTAGAAGTCTGGTTATGCAAAAAAAATGACAGCGACATCTCAAAAATTGAATGTAAATTTTGAATAACCGATTCAAAAAAGGTGTGTCATATATGAGACGCTATGCCAAAAATAATTGAGTTTTGCAGGAAATGCTTTTGGAGAAAGCCTTAGAGTTGTCAGGATGACGTTCAGATGTGGTGCCTAACAACTACCTTCACCGAGAGAACTCTTCGGTTGTGCTCACTATACATTCTGTAACTATTTTCATTGTACACCATAACCGAAAAATATCATTCCGGGTACAAATGAAATTCCGTTTTGTAGCCGTAATCAGAAGATCAAGTATGCGTAGCTATCGTTTTTTATTATGGTCTCTCGTACCATATTTTCTTGTTATTATTTCGCTAATTTAAAACTACTGCAATAGTAAATAGAAGTTAAAGGCTTTTTTGAGTTTAAAAAATGTAGTCAACTTGATAAACATATTTAATATTGCAGCAACCAGAAAATCTGTTATTGACAACTACATTTACAATAAATAGTTATTTATATCAGGTTTTCTTGTAATACCAATAATATTTAAACCGTTGTTGCAACGATACCAATTCTATTACAATTTCCTAGTACCTAACTATAACAAATGAAACTTTTCTCAGCGTACTTACGGGAAGAATATCGGACCTCTGCATCACGGATTTGGCCAAAACTCCTAACGCTGTTTCGTTTTTCCTCTAAATATGGAGCTTCTGATGTGTAGTTTCATCGATTGGGCCGTTCTTCTGCACTACTCGTACGGTTAAAATTGGACCCATCTTTGTCAGCCGTTTAGTAAGGTAGAAAAATGGCAACTACTTTTCAAAATATCCGAAAGAATTCAAATTAGGAACGAAAATTTAAGATGGCCTTGATATCTCCTTACTGAGTTCACTAAGAAAGTAATTGTTAGCGCCATGTGATATCCTTTCTAAGCAACAACATTTTCACATAAAACATTTTTCCATGAAATCTATTTACCAATAGGCATTTGACCTATGACGATAATACGTAATTATAAAAGTGCGCGCTAAACTTTACGACTCACAACTGATTATACGCACCCATTTAATTCCTCGTAGTGGTGCAAGATTTAATACGTCATTTATATAATTTAAAACTAATTTGCACACTAATCTTTAAAAACGAACATCTTACAGGAACGGTCTGACAAGACGCACAACAGAAAGAACACCATAAATGGATTTTACATCAATAACGGAACCTGTTGGGTCAAACTTCATGGATAAGTGATAAAACCGTTAATTTAATAAAAAAAAAAACTGTTAAGAATAATTAGAAATTGACAAATAAATAGCAATATAAAAAACAATTGATACAAAAGAACTAATTGGCTAAACAACCGTATTTTACCTTGTGTATGATTGTGTGAATGAATATATGAGTATGTAATTTTAAATGTAACGAAATAGATGATGTCCATATATTTATATGATCAGAGAGTTAGAAAAGTAAAATTCAATGGCACGAATGATTAAAAGATTTCTATGGTTATTTATATTTTATTTATTTAAATCAATATCTGATGTAACTGTCATAGTTATCATCGTTCTTGTTCTATTTTTTGTATGCTTGTCCATTTTCTTATGATTACTGAATCAAATTCTTAACCTTCCCGTTGTTTACATATGTCTCGTTATTATATAAAATCAAAACAAATATTCACAGTCCATTGTACTAAAAATGGGAGTCCTCATAGGTATGTGGAGCGAATGCATTTCGTTTCACTACCCGATGCCGTTCTCGGAGAATGTGTGGTTGATAGTCACTGCAAATATGCCCGTAAACGTCATATCGGCAACGAAGTCGTTGCAGCCTAGGTTCCCCTTATTTGCGCAAAACCAGAATCATACGATTTAAAAAATGACTGAACTGAAGAAAAAATATTACTCTTGGTGCTCGCCTTTTCGACAGTCAAACTCTATCCATGACATTAAAAAAAAAAAAAGTGTATTCGTCATAATAATTTATTCAAAAAAAATTCTAGATAGATATATCACGTCCTCCAGACATTAGATACGTTTCTCACACTCCTACAGCTACCTTATACCCTGTATCTTTTTCTCATCATTACCCCACTGCCTCAGTTTTCGTACCGCATCAGCAGAATGCTCCCTCTACTCCTGCACTGCAACTAGCTAGCTCTTCGTATCGTTCCCCCATATTCCACTCTGAAATCACCATTCATTCGGACAAGATCTAAAAGACCTCTCTTCCCTTTTTTCACCTTTACGTCTTCTCATTGCGCTCGCCATATCTTTGACAATAAATCAATTCTACAACAAAACATTCAACACCTTAATGTAACTTCCTCTCACTTCCTCTGATTCCTCGTACGTGCGCGTAGTCGACGGCTTACAATTCGAAATAGGCCATAATAACGTCGCCGCTTACGATTAGTATGGATGCGATTATCGACAGCCGCTCATTGTGATCACTATCATTCACCCCGTAGCAGATAGTTCACTCTCCAATTTTTGATACATTTTAGGATAGTTTTAAACCTAGATAAAAAAAAATTAAAACAATAATCGTTTTAACTGTTTTGTCGCAGTTCTAATCCAAAACAATTTGGTCGCAAGGGTGTTAAACATTAAACAAAAAATTGAAATGAGTGTCAGAAATTACAAATGTAAGCTGCAATGGGAACTTATTTATTAAAATAACTACAGGAAAATATTAAAATCTTGAATCCCAATTTCTAATCAAAGAACAGTTGCCAAAGAGTTGGAACGATGTTATTTCGTGTGAAGCGTCAAATATGGATCAAGAAATAAAGACAAACATATTGCAGTAGCATACTAGTAAAAGCTATGCGTGAGTACACGAAGGAAGAAACACTTTGGCCGGTAGGAGCCATGGTGTGAAGAATTAGGTGCCCTACAGCGCAGCTTTTCGGACTAACCAATAGAAAAGTGCAACCGATTGACGTCACAAAAGGCAGTCAATTCAGAACTATTAGAAGATTCCAAGGTAGATTAGAATGTTACATATGAAACGTTGAATGAAGTCTTCAATCCATGTATAGTGAAAATGTGAATACTTTTACCTCTGCAGATGCCAACATGATTCTTACAGCCCTTAACCGAACAACTGAATATTTTATTGAATTCGTGAAACGATGCGAGTTAACGCGATGCGTGACCCACTACGTTTGTTTGTGCGTTTATCAATGTGTAGTTGAGGTTATGTTGTAATGTGTACGCGAGCATGCACCTGCCCTGCAGCCTCACTTTGACTTGCCGTGATGTCCACTGGCGGAATTCGTGAGCTTTTACGAAAATTGGTCCTCTACGGAGCACACCTTGCTTCTTACACCATAGTAGTAGCACAACGAACTCATATAACGCAGTTATTATCGATTCATAAACATAGCACATGTGGTCGGGGAATTTCCTGAGCTATCGTGAGTAAAAGATTTGAAACTTTAGTTGACGTAGATTGCAGCTTACCGAGCCAGAACTCTCGCGGAGTAAGCTACCTGTAACGAACAGAGAACGAAATAGGTAAAGGTATTGATCTAATCCAACAACAAGTAACGGTTTACGTCGACACCATCTGTTTCCGGTAAGTTATTGCTGATGCAATTAGTAATATTGCGCTGTTCAACTTCTAATCAAAAATATCGCCGAGCATCTAACGTATGTTCATCATTTAAATTGTACGCCTGCTCAATTATAAAGTCAGATGTATCAGAAAACGCAAAACAACACCAGAATATTTTTAACGCCAGCGCACGTCTATCGTCAACTATTAAGTGCTGCATTTACAAGAATGGAAGTTCGCACCTATTCGCTAGGTGCTTACACGTGTACAGATCACACGTGCGGATATAACCACACAAGGTTGAATCTGTGTGCTATTGTTCATATGCTTAACACTCATAGTAATAGGTGTAATAAATATACGAGTTAAGCGGACGCAAACAGTATAAAAAGAAAAAAATTTATCGGCGTCATCAGGTCAATAATAAAAAAAAAACTGAACGAGAAGCTCGTTTCGCTTCTACTGCAGATAGGTCCTCCTCAGACTAGAAATGTTTCACTGAAAGAAACATATTTTACAACCGAAAGTGATGTCACAACGTAATATTAACAATAAGTGATTAATACGAAAAATAGCCCTGATAAAACACAAATTAGAACATAACCATAGTTTCAATTTCTCTGCTATTAGTATCCTCCACCACGAAACTGACTTCAGAAAACGTCTCATTTTAAAAATGTGTAACATTGTTAGAGAATAAGGCTTAGTTGACCTTAGATCTGATACTAAGAACTTTAGCAATATTTATTTTAATCTGGTTTCGAACAGAAAATAATTTATCTTTCCCTAGAATCTTGTTCATGATACCGAGTCGTCGTCCTACGTATTTATCCAACATGGTATTTCTCTTTGTCGCCAATTTGATTCGCACCAAGTTGTCAACGGATTTTTCCCGCCTGATTAATTCAATTTTTGATTAATTACTTCTAATAAAATGGTTCCTAAATAACTAGATAAATGAATGTCAGCACTCTCAACAACCTGGTAAGTTTCTGTTTGCTTTTTTCCGCTGTGGTGGATATTAACTATATGTAATATTTCTTGGTCGTAGAATGTAATGAAGCGACAAAGAAAAAACCTCATGGGTGTAGACGATCAATTATTTATTTGTGATGTGCTAACGTTTCGGTCGAGGCAAAGGTGGACCTTCATCAGAGCCTGTAAATCGAAAATTGTACAATTGCAAATTTCCATATTATTATAATTATTTTTTTTTCTTTAGTGGAAACAATTTATAACGATGTATAGAGTTACTATTAAACATTATCAACAATCCGAATAACAAAATCAATCATCGAACATATCAATATTAATAAGTTTTAACATAAAGATCAAGAATATAAATATATAACGTTGTGTTTACAACAAGGTAGTTATAGCATTTCCGCTGATAGTACAAAATACGAGTATTTTTGACAAAAATCAAGAGCATTTAAGTTATAACGATATATTCAATATTGAAGTTATTATTAAATCAAGCATATTGAGGGGGGAGCCTGCTTTAGAGGCTTCAAAAAATCGATTTTTTTTTTTTTGCATAAATGTCTTCCCAAACTATCCAAGAATGAGTCCCTAAAATTTCAGGCGCAAATTCGAAATATTTTCGGAGTTACAGAAGAAATAGTGAGCAAGCGTCGAGCAGGTATACGAGCGGTTTTTTGAAGTTTTCAACCAGTTTTTTGAAGAGTCTGAACCAGTTTTTTGAAGTTTTGAACCAGTTTTTTGAAGAGTCTGAAGGGCAACTCCATGGACCAGGAATCGCTGATTAGCATATTAATGCGGCAAGTTAAAGAAAATTACGATTTTTTATGTATGAAAACTTTGACGCACGATTTCTCCGTTTTTCGTTTTTACGCTTTTTCCTAATTGGCGGGAAAGATAGGGAAAAAACTAAACGTCCTATCGAAACGAGACAAATTGCATTGTACTCGGGATGAAATTCTCTTCTAGTTGAACCTAAAAAATCTTAAGAAAGTTGAGATTAACCCACTTTTTAAACAATCTAAAGTGAATTCTTTTCCCAAGAAAAATGAATTTTTTTTTTAATTTGCGAAAAATTGTTGAATTTCTCACTTTTTGTGGAATTTTCTTGGTTTAACTAGAAGCTATACTATTGAGAAGTAAAAATTTTTTTGGTTTCTTTGTTTCAGATGGAAATTGCGACCTGCACCTTTCCTGCCGCACGACAAATGCATACTCGAGATGCCTCGGTGAAATGCTTGTACCAGGCATAATATGACATGTATCCTAATGAAAAAATTCGAGAAGACTGTTGAAATACATAACAATATACCCTGAAAGTTTCGTTTTAATCGGATATTTCTTTCATTCCCAAAAAAATTCTCGAAAAAACCGATTTTTTGAAGCCTCTAAAGCAGGCTCCCCCCTTGAGATATTTTGTGAAATTTACGAAAACATGACTTCCATTAACGCCTGATGTTGTTGTTGGTTAGATGTTTAGCGGAGAGGTGCCAGTATTTGAATGGTGATGTATGAACTTTATCGAATGGTTGGTACCTTACAATCGATTTGTTATGGCGCGAGTTTTCGAACTGGTAGATATTAACGTAAGTTTTTTTTTTTTTCTTGAATCGTTCCTGTGTATTATCACCTAGCACTCATCGTGAACTTGCATTTCCTCTTCGATGCAAAGTTTCAAATTTTTCGGCACTGATGTCTGTTTCACGTATTTGAATGTAAGTTGAAATAATTTTCTTCGTACCTCGGTCGAAAGTACGTACTTTCGGCCCTGATTTCAAGGCAGAAAGTCTAACTTTTGTGCCTTGCTAACGCTATGGATGCGCCCTCTACAACAGCAGGAGTAAACATTTCTCTTGTGCATGCCGGTATGCCAGACTGCCACAACTGCCGTCATTGTCGGCTACTACCACATAGTTAACCATAACTGTGTTATTGTTTTTCCGCAGGATCGAGAGATAACCTTAAAGTTCTTTAATTTATATTAATTAGATTCTAATTAGATACCCAAAAATAAAATACAATGAGTGAAATCACCTCGAGTAACGAATCTATGGACGACGAAGAAGTGATCAGAGATTTTGATGCAGAGGCTGACTCAATAATACAAACCGGCACATTACCAAAGAAGTCAGCAGAGAGGTACAATTTAGTCTACGATGCGTACAAAAAATGGAAGATAGACCATACAAGTTCTGTGTCAACTTCAGAAGAGACTAATTTGATTGTATATTTTAAAGAATTGAGTAAGAGGTTAAGCCCTCCAACTCTATGGTCATTTCGATCAATGTTAAAAAAGACCTTAAGTGCAAACGAAAATATTGACATTAATAAATTTCAAAATTTGAGAAGTTTTATTAAAAACAAATCTAAAGGACATAAATCTGAAAAGTCATTAGTCTTTAAGTGGAATCAAATAATGGACTTTATAAATAATGCACCAGACCTCACACATTTAGTTACAAAGGTAGGTACTAAAATTAATTTTATCAAGCTCTTCATTAAATCAAAATCTCATTTTTATAATAATAATAATTATTATTATTTCAGGTGATTCTTATATTTGGCATTTGTGGGGCCATGCGATGTGATGAGCTTAGTAAAATTGAATTGAATAATATCGAAGATCTTGGTGATAAGTATCTTGTTTCTGTTAGCGAAACGAAAAATGATGTTCCTCGTAAATGTATAATTGGGGAACATTTTTATCTCAAGTTCAAGTAATACAGCTCTTTGATACCTGAGGAACCTTTTACCGACAGATATTTTATCAAATATTATAATGGAAAATGCCTGAAGCAAGTCATCGGTAGAAATAAAATCGGTGAAACGCCTTACTTGATAGCATCCTATTTAAAATTGCCTAACTCTAAAAAGTATACTGGACATTGTTTTCGAAGAACTAGCGCGACATTATTATCTAACTCAGGTGCTAATATAACAATGCTGAAACAGTTAGGAGGATGGAAATCTACAAATATTGCACAAGGTTATTTTTTTAATCAGATTGTTTATAATATGACCGTTAAAAATGAGTTTATTCTATTCATATTTAGTTCTTGAATAGGTACTGAAATGATACTTATTTTGTTCCTGAAAATCTTATTCAACTTTTTACAGGATATATGGAGAATTCGATGAAAAATCGAGAAAAAATTTATGAAAGCATAACCTATGCAGCCGCATCCACCGTAACTGATCCAGAACCATCAACAAGTTCAGCGAAAAACGACTGTTCAGTTAAAATAACAAATCCAAAAAATTTTGATGAACCCTCACATGCTAAAGTAGACTTTCACACCTTTTCTGACGATTTTGAAATTGATGATGAGGATCTTGCTAGGATTGATGAACTTGATGAACCTGAAATGCCGAAGTCACCACAGGTGTTTTTCAGAACCGCGAGCAACAAAAAAATTCTTGAACCTAGGAATAAACAAATGATAAAACCTAGTCATTTAAAAAAAAAAACGAATTTCGGTTTTTTCAAAAAACAAAGACAATAAACTACCGCAAAATCCGATCAAAATCATCGGAACTGATCATTGTACAAGCGAACAAACGTCACAATCAATCTCTTTTAATCCAACTACTGATCAAAATCCGGGTAATATTTATCAAAACTGTACATTTCATGGAAATATTATCAACAACTTTTATTTCGGTTGCGATAAATAGAAAGATGACAAAAATAATAATTTATAATAGTACTATCATATAAATTTAATAATTTCGTTCTTTTTTATGCTAATACAATAAATAATATATTTGTTATTTATTTATAATTATAATTTTAATTCATTAATAAAGATATTTGTTCAAATTTATATTTTTCTTCCAGTAAAATTGTATTTGATACCTGCCCCCGACCAGCAGCACTCGCTTTGCTCGTGCAGCAAATGTCGGGCAGGCATTAAAAAAGGATATGCATATTTATCTATCGTACTTTCGACCAGCTATGAAGAAAAATAGTATACACCACACGGGCCGAAAGTATGAAAGCCCTGAACTCCGCGCAGTGCAGAAA
The DNA here is from genome assembly GCF_021901455.1 of Neodiprion lecontei. NCBI lineage: Eukaryota > Metazoa > Arthropoda > Insecta > Hymenoptera > Diprionidae > Neodiprion > Neodiprion lecontei. The sequence goes on from NC_060260.1 coordinate 19,039,824, forward strand.
ATTCATACTTTCGGCCCTAGTAGTGTAATATACTATTTTTCCTTTTTAAGTAATTGTTACTTAGTATTGCGTTGCAATGTTACTTTCGTCAAACATGTTTACCCCCCCTCCCCGTTTTGGGTTCTGCATGCACCTGTGAAATGGCGTGCCGGTGAAATCTTTGTCTTTGTAATCAAGTTATATTCATTACAGGTGATGAGTTATTCTGTCTGGTAAGGAAGGGAGATGTGTTAGTAGGGTATGCCTCATCTCTATTTCCTGTTTATCGTATTAACTCAGAATTAATATCCGTTGAAACTTTTAGTGCAAGTTAGCGGGAATGCAAGTTTTTAGTTCTGCCAGTGACGCAAGTCGTGAGATTATTGCATGATGCCACGTCAAACTGCCCTTTGGCTGCGTTGCGTATGGCGAAGTTGGGCTGTTAGGCCGTTCCCGCGGTCCCATCTCATTTTTACTGATCTAATTTGAGTGCTAGCAGACGCGGGAGGTTAGAATGTAGCTGCGTAATACAGAGGTGGGCTATTAGACCGTCCCTGCATACCTCTACTAATTATCCTTATTTTGTTAACCAATGGGTTGAGTCCAAATCTTCGAAGTTTGGTAATTTTACCTGGAATTCATGCGACAACGAAAATGAATCAACTCCTATATACTTTGCCTATTACTAATTGTAAGTGCCGCTACGTAATTCCTTGGTTATGCTCCTAAGTAATTTTACTGTTTATACTGTTCCAAATTGCTTCTATTCCGGAATTTTTTCTCTAGTAAGCAAGTCACTTTAACGTTGCTTCCTTCATCCATTATAAATGTCTAATCGCATCAAAGGCACTTAGCCTATAGTTGTTCTTCCAACGAACTGAATCTGGTCGAAGAGGTTACCTGCCGCATTGGCTTGGAACCATAATGAAGATCTACAAACAGCGAGTCAGTGCTACATCATGGGTCTGTTGGTTATAGGATCGGCTGTCCATGGTCTTGAGCAGTAACTTTGGAGCGAGTGCGGAAGCAATGATCCGCGGTCTGCCGGTGTGCCTGCGTCACTGTAGTCCACTCTCGGTGAGTCGGTGGTGCTACGTGCGTCTGTTGGTGAGTCGACGTTATTAGCTTTGTTGTGAATACTGCTCGGCTCCTATTGAGGTGGTCGAACACGTTACAATTCATTCTACGAGGTCGAGAAGAATCCCTTTCGAAGTCATAAAAACAGATGAACAAAGTACACTCGGTACTTCGACGCTACAAGATTTTAGCATTCGCAAATTCTTATTTATCGTGAGATAAATTCCAGACACACATTCAAAGCAGACCAGGCTCCTCATGATTGTCACCTTAGATGCTCCACCACTGACAACGTGGACTGCGAGTTGTTCGTAAAAGTTGCTTGGTCTTACGGATCCTACACGTCATTTTTCACCAGGCAGTCTTTATCCTCAGGGCTAAGCAAACGATCACGCTGACGCTTACGTTATATTTTCTGCGTGTACTTTAATGTCTACCTTATTCACAATAGACAAAAGACGTTCTGACCATCAATCCACCTGCTTGAATAACTCATTTTGTGGTAATCCTCGTGTCTGTGTGGAAATGCGAACAAATGAAAAATTCGGAACGCCAATTTGCGTGGAATCCTACAGTGTATATAAAAAAAACTGCGACTTTGGATTATCAAACATTTTGCTACGTATATGAAATTATTTAAAATTTTTCCCAGATCATAACCAAAGGTACCTTTTAAGATATCATGCATAGCGTCAGCATAAATATTCACAGTTGGATGATAATGCGGGTGCAAATACGAGTGTTTCTACCACCGCTGCCAAACCCCTGTTTGCTCCTTAATTCCTCCCACCGATTGCAAAGATAATTGTGATGCATAAAGAACTATTATTATTACAATCACCAACCTGGTGGTAAACGCATTCGTCTTCGATGACTGTATTTGTTACCTTCAATTCTACGTTTTCTTCATAATTAGTTTTGTTCACTGATCTGTATATTACGCTGGATGTTGACTGCTTGTGCGGTATACTAAGAGAATATCTTGAAAGTTAACACTCGGTCACCGCTGACTCGGCACCACTCACGTTCATCGTCTGTTTTTCGCAGGCTGGCCATCCCATATTCAATTTTTAACTGCGAAAGGCCGAAAATCAAAAAAAGTCCTTAACGCTTATTACATTAGGTGTGATCACCCATAAAAATTTCGAGTGTTCGAGTTCGTGTTCGATAGTTCATGTGACGACCGTGACGGCAGCACAATACAGATCGGCAATTCATCACAGAACTTTCAACTTTATTTTTCTATGGTTTATTTTTAAATAATCTCAAAATAAAAAAATATATTTTCCGTGTAAAAAAATCTGAACTTTTTGAAAAAAATATTTTAAAAAATATAAAAAATGATACATTGGTAGAAAAAGCGTTTTTTAGTTTTTGACCTCATTTTTCAGGGTTTTCCCGACACTGGAGGGTATTGGAAATATTTTTTTCAGAAAGCTGAGACTTTTTTACAGAAAAAACGTAATTTAATTTATTTTTAGAAATTTTACAAGGGGTTGATATTTTTAATATCTAAAGTCAAGAATTGCAAATCTTGCAATTTTCGATCTACTGTATCTTCGAAAGGGTTCAACGAAAAAATTTGAAAAAAATCAGGAAAGCTCTCTTTTTTATGTACTTTTCAATAAAATTTTTTGTTAGGTGGGGTCAGATCCCCCGGCACAACTTCACTCAATAATTGGTGGAATGACCCAGATATTACTGACGTTCCCAGATATTAATTAGTTGATTGAGGTGATGACGAATTTTGGTCCGAACAACTTTTTCAGACGCTATCTTTGTTGCAGCATACAGTCTTCAATACAGTATGCTTTGCATACTTACTTTGAAAGCAAATAAATGTGATTTAATTCATTAGTTGCATCATCAAACATGGGTTCGTTTAACTGGGGAAACAATGTACAAGGCGATTGTACAAAATCACGCAAGACCTCTGAACAAAGAAACGCTGGAAAATTGTTTCCGACCGGAACCAAACCATTAAGTTTATCAATGGAATGCCTGAATGATATTCCCGTTTTGTTCACAAATACAAACGACAGATTCACTAGAAAAAAGTAGTCCTCCTCTCGTTCTAGCCTCTATAAGAAAGTTCTGTTGCAACTGAGTCACATTTTGAAAATCCTGTACTAAAGCATTTTTGCATGTTTCACATCGTACACCAGGCTTATCTTTATTTATTAATTTCTTCACAACCCAACTGTCAATGTAGACTTCATTGTCAAAGCGGGACTAAAGTTGTCAGGCATGGAAGCATGTAAATAAATTTCTAATTCCGTGATCTTTGACCATTACAATATTCTAACATGGATTCAATGATAAAATTGATTTTTTTTCAGCAGGCTCGAAGTTTAAACTTTGATTAATACGAGGAAAATGATGCCTTACCTGATGGTCAAAACGTTTGGGTGGCAAGGATCCTGGTTTCTTGAGTGGTGCAATCATTATAACCATCGAACCTGGTTGTTCCGTCAGACATCAGGTGCCAGAGTGAATTTCATCAGGCCATCGCCACCTTCTCAACATCAGTTGAGGCAAAATTGAAGAGCGGGATATACTACAGATCATAATGGCTGAATATCCCATCATTTTACTTTGATCGAGCCAATAGCGATAAGTTTGTTACTTACCGTTGCTGCCAATTCATTCTATCGAGGAATCATTCTGTGCACCATTGTAATTCAAGCATTATTATTCTGGTCAATAGACCAGCATTGTTTTTCAAACTTTATACCATTTAATTTAGTATCTTATTTTGAAGCTTACTTTTACTCTCTTTGGCAATAAATTCAGATAAATAATTTTTCAAGTCCTCAATTAGATTGTAGGGTTGAATTTTGCCAGGCAAACTGAATCAATCTAAATCTATAATTGTTAAATAACTTCAGTTAAAAATGTCTTTAAATTTAATCTTAGTTGACGGTGTCATCTGGCTAGCTAGTTGCACGATAACTTAAAACCGAATTCAATTTTACACTTTTCATAGGGTCCAACGCTAAGACTCAAAGCTTGTGAATTTCCATTTACCGCAATTATTTCTGCATTTCATGTTAGCATTCTCTGGAGCAAAAAAAATCTCATTTTGAGATTGGAAATGGAACCTGAAACGCAGAAGTTATTCAGTAGCACGAACTGAAAACCAAGAATTTTATAATGGTTCTTGCAACAAAGGGACCCTTTCCAAATATCCTTGTTACGAGGTGATGTTCGGAGGACTATGAACAAGATATTGTATCGGATTACATTATTCGGAAAAAAATCTTCATGAACTTCGTTGAAAATTAGATATTAATTTCTATTGATGGAACAAAGCACACGATGTTGAATCTGATAAGTAAATGTTCTCGTAATAATATTCTGACATTACCGTAAAACATGATTGTCCTTGAAGCTAACTATGACGTTAAGGCGCATTTTGAGAAAGTTGATTTTCAACTTGTGTCACAAGATGTGATCTCCGTTCTTGAGTTCTACGCTGCCGATTAGATTTTCTTTGTTTCGAACCGCACTAACATGAAATACAGAAATCATTTTAATAAATCTAATATTACTTGAATTTTCAATTTGAATATTAGGTTCCCTTCATTTGTTTAATCGAACATCATTGAAAATTTGCGAAATGAACTCGAAATGCGACAAGCAATTGCACAAAAAGAAAGCTAAATTCTGCAAAACATAAACGTACACATGCAACATATATGTACATTTTGTAAATATTATATCTATTACTATATCCATTATATTCACTATTATTCGAAAATTGTATTCATTATGCATTGTATTCATACGAAAATAAATGAATATTTTCACTCTTATACACGGATGTTTTTTTTCGTCTACGTGAGTACCTTATTACATTCCTGTTACCTATTTCCTAAGTCAACTTAGAATATTCTCATTTGTTGAAGGACTATTGCTGAATATTTAAAATTTATCATGCTAAGCTGAACAATTCAAATTATAATTCAAATTCATTATGTGCGCGAATAATGGTTTTCATAAAGTCATCTACAATATTTACATTGTTCTTTTATTTCATATTGATTTTACAAAAAGTTATCTACAATATTTTTATTACTATTTTATTTCATATTTATTATACAAAAAATTATCTACAATAGCCTTATATTCATGTAAAATATTCGAGACGACGGTGCAACATATATATATGTAAACAAATATGACGAGGCCTATATTCACCTCATCATATTTCTTCCTCACTCCCAAATTTGAAATTTCACCGCACAACAATGAGCGCCTTTGGCAGCTTCACGGTCAATAGTACATACGTGTAAATATGAGCGAATAGAGACGATAGAATGCCGAGGGCATATGACAGATGAGTACATAAGCTATTATCAGCGGAATCGCACGTGGAAACGTCAGAACGAGAGGAAAATAAGCTGTAAATGTCGTTTCTCCATTTACAGGTAATATTATTTTTGTTCAACGTAGAATATAAGTACGTAATGTAAAGAAAAGTAATGTAATGTAATAGTATACGAAACAATAAACTCCATTTACAGAGAAACTCATGGCAGCTTCGACAAAGTTAAAAAAAGGAACATTATACATATATATATATTAGAAGTTCTTACAGAACATCTAGCGCCACAGTGCGGCAAGCACATTTCGCGTGCCACTTTTACCTACCAGTGTCAGGGGGCTGGCCATGGCCGAGTGCAAATTTCCATGCGCCCCGTCCGCTGCACACGCGCACGGGTATACTCAGACAGGTTGTCTAGTACACTAACACACAGCTTGAGCGGGTTGAGCCACTGCAAGCAGCCCCGAAAATGTCAAACAATTCATCTTTGATTGTTGACCGATATGGAGAATTAACGCTGAAATATCGGGGTAAATATTTGAAAAAAACATGTGAAAACTATTTATATTAATTATAATTTGTCACATCGTCGTTGGGGCCATATAAAATGCATATCAATTTTGAATAACTCGTGAGGATAACGATACGTAGTTTGCGTGTATAACCTAAAACTTATGATTGTTTACCTCTGCCGAAAATGTCTCTACCTACATATAATTGAAAAGTGATCATGAGATCCGTTGACAAATTACTTTGAAGAACATTATTCATTATTCTGCTCTCGACTTTAAATAGAATGTTTTTGTCAGACTTGCCATCAAATGTTGGGAAACATATTTTAGCTCCAATATGACGAAAACAAAGTTTGAATAGTGAAATATGTTACCTAGTAGAACAAAAACTCGTTAAGGTCACCGCAGTTAGAGTTTATAAATCTCATTAGAAAATTAATTTTATGAATACAAATAATCAAATCAACATTTGTAAAGTAATATTCCGAAAGAAGGCGAAGAAAAAATTGTGTTCTGACCGAGCTAGGATTGTATGACAGCTACAATGCTATCGTCAGCAAACGCATCGGAAGCAAGCGGATCCATGGCTGAAGAGGAAATTCTGACAACACTCGATGCGCTGGGGCTGTTGTACAATTTAACACACCACAGTCGTACTCAAAGTTGAATGCTGCGATGGAAAACAATCCGACTGCCGTATTTCAACTAGAAGCATTTTTTTAACCCTCCCAATTACGATATGAATTGAAGTAATACAATAAAACTGAACAAGCTTAGATTACAGTTTATTTGCATAAATTATATGTTATGACTAGAAAATGTTATGGGCTACGTAAAATTACACTATAGCGTGTAACAGCCGAGCTGCCTCTGAAGTGTAGTGAAGATTTGTTTTCAATTTTCTAGATGTAGTATCTTGATCTTGAAAAGACTCTGCTGTGCCAGGTATATACTAAATATGATTGAGATCTGCAGCTTATTCGCTTGAGGGTTTGATTACAGCCTGAAAATTCGAAAAGTACGAAATGAATCCGGCAAGCGCTCCAAGAAAGCACTGAGATGAAAATCCACAGAATTGTACAAAGTAAATACACCGAGACAACTTTGAGGAAGTCTAGAATATGTGATAACAGTTCGAAAGTGGTGTGAAGTGAGAAGACTACAACCCCGAAGGTGATAATCTACACGTATGGAAATAGGACGAAGATGATATGGAGTGAGTATGGATCAGTGATCATTCTGGATGACGGGTAGACATAGCTCAACATACCACATAAATTACTCATGTTTTTCTGAATCTCATTTTCTCAAATTACATACGGGATATTGGAAAGCAATTTTCAAAATAATCGTTTCTTATTTTGCAGGCCCTCTGACGTTGAAGGCCGATTGATGCGTCGGGTACACGCTTGATTTTGAGAGGGCCATCAGCTTGACAGTACAAGAAGCAACGCATATAGCATTGTTTAGTATAATTACTAGAGTGCTCCTTAAAAAGATCATTGTTGAATTTGAATCGACTCTGCACTCCCTAGATCGGTCTCAAAAAAATTAGAAAAAATGAGTGAAAAATATCAGCGTTCTAGTTCACCTAGAAAAGGTGCTTGTGAGCATAAATTCATTTTGAATTTCAAAGGGCAGAAACTGCTAATAATCACTGACGAGGAAAAATCAATGTGAAAAATAAAATATTACATCAGCTAGTCGAACAGTATTTCCATTGAAGTAGGGAAATGAGGAAAAAATCATGCTTTGTAAGTTGACACACCTGGAACAATTCGAACCATGGCAAAAAATTCTTTGAATGTTGAAGATTAAGAAAGAGACAACTTATTTATAATTCTATTATAAATCAATCATATACCCTATTCACACTCATAAGTCATTACTTCAAGTTGGCGATCGTGCGTCGTTGCCGAGTGTTTTTGTTTATGTCCAATATTGGAGAAATTGTTTATATTTTTTTTTTTTGAGTCGATCTGGAGAGAGATTTTTTCAAACAAGCTTTTTAAGGACCGCTCTAATGATATATGACATTTTTATTGAACTATTTTTGAAAACATTATTCGTAAATTCTTGTAACTATGATGTGGCAACGATAGTAAGATTTATTTATAACTATAAATTATGAAGAAGACTGTGATCTCTGCAAAAAAAGTAGTGAAATCAAAAAAATTGTCAAGTAATTATGCTGTATACTTCGATACTAACATAAATGCGTAATTCTGTTTCATTTTCAAATATTGATGGACCTATTCGCTAATCCTATTCGTTTCAAAAACCATTGTTAAGGTACGTTATTCTATTGAATAATAATATATCTCTGATCAAATCTGAGGTCTCTGAGCAAATATGGCAATGAATGATCAATAAGTTTGTTATGGACTTATTCTTTTGTACTGATCGTTTTGTTACATGCGTTCTTTAGATGTGAAGTAGTTATCTGTTTTGGAATACAACACGTAAATAAAAACAAAAAACCATACACCATCACAACCAAATCGGTCTTTGCTACCAAAGAATTGATGTTCTGCACATCTTCTCGTGAAATAAAAATTTCAAAAATTTAGGAACCCATAAGCACCATAAATAAGTTTGCATGTATGTACGCTCTTGACCGAGGAAGTTCCTATGTTGACCACTAGTCAACTCTGCGGTCGACTAGAATGATAGCGGCCACTATGGTTAACTCTGATCATTAGTGTACTATTAGTAGGCTATTTCGTTGAATCAACTTGAACCCCGATATTTCGAAAACGACTTGGTTGCACTGTTGAGTATCTTGTACTAAAAAAATATTCAGTTATGGTAATTGAAGAAAATATATACATTGAATCAAATCTGATGACACAAAATCATTTCGAAGTAAGTAGAAGGTACTTAATTATTTTTCCAGACCAATGGCGCCCACACCCAGTAATATTTATTGGCTTCCGGTAAAAAATGAGTCACGCTTTCGTAAACCGATATTAATGTTATGTTTTCTCCCAGGCAGTGCATATCGAGGAGTCGATCGAAATTGTGAACATAATTTGAAATCTTTCGATTCGCTAATCAATGGCCAACTTCAAAATCAGATGTCAGCATGATTAAGCGTAAAATAATCGTAGCCTTCAAGTGACACTGGAGTAACACAGGTTAAATAGTGTGTATACGATTTTGCCCCGCGTAGTAAGCGTGGTGTGTTGTCAAAACAAGGCAAGTAGTGAAGTGAATGCGTTTCATGTGTCGTCAACACCTAGTGTGTTTTGATTGGACCTGCTTTACCGAGAAAACGTACGTATACTATAGCTTTCGATTTCTATTCGCGTATTCGAATCAATCCAATCCCAAATAACGTGTCCAAAAAATCGGAAAAGAACAGAAACGGAACGATTAGCAGAATTATGAATCCAATTTCTTTAAATTTCCGAATTAAGCATGAGTTATTCCAATGCGAAACTGTTCGTTTTAATCTGTTTATTCGTTTCTATTCGATTTTATCTGTTCTTTCCTATCCCGTCATATTCACGACAATGCCACCTTATGCCACCAATGTCGAATAGCTTATTCGTTTCAATTATTTATTTAGAATAAGAGATGGCAATTATCAATCCGATTCAATTCCTTCTATCCGAATTAATTCTTTTCAAAGAATACGAAATATCCGTTTGGATTAAGAAATCGGAATAGATCGTATTGAAATTCTCAATCCGTTTCTATTCTTTTCCGATCGTTGGGGTGTATAACCTTTCTTTTTTTTCTTTCTTTCATTTAAATTTGTAGCAATAATAAAGTAGTATATTACGCAACTACGGAGCAAAAGTAATCTATCTTAAACTGAGTGCAAACACCTAGTTTGGGATGGCCTAATTTACTTTCCACGTTGCGTATATTTTTTCCGCCACACCTGTAACGGAAAGTGCGATATTTCCTACCCGAACAGGGTAATAGTACGATACTTTCTGTCGAGGTGTGGTAAAAAATATTTTACACTGATCCAATATTTTTGTTCCACTGTTATTTATTCATGTCATACTAAGCGAGTTCGGTAATCTTCCACGGTGATAAATATGTTGCCAATAAAACATAGTCATTGCAGATTTACGTAGTTTTAAAAAGAAGGCACGGAATAAAAATGTGAATGAAGGCATAAGCATCTGTCATGCGTATTCAATATCATCATCTAGGGCTATTTAATATAATATTTGGACAAAATAATTGTAATAATACTGTTATGAGCGGGAAGGTAAGGCAGCGCCGGCCTGTGGGCAAGACCAGCCACTCAAAATTAGTATATCAAGTTTGTTATGGTCTAATTTCAATTGGGAAGGATTGAAGTATCAATAAACAAAAGGTGGACATCAAGATCAGCTTCATGAATTACAAAGTGACCTGAAAGATGCTGAATTGAGGGTCTTCAAACCAACGGCTTATAAGTTTTACCTCAGATTTCCGTTATTGTGGATATATTCTTAAATATTTCCCCGTTACAATAAGACCCAAAAGATCAATTTCTGAATTTTCGACCAAATTTTAATTTGTTTAGGGGAATTATTTCTTACCTGTATTAATTCCATGGAGCTAGTACTTAACATTTGATTATAGGCGTCTCTTTCTGTGAGAAGAAAAGATTTGATGTAAAAATCTCTCATTTGCAGTGCGGGCGATAAATGAAAGGGGGAAAAGCTTTTATTTTTGTTTTTGAACAAAACCTATTGTATACAGTTGTACTTCATATTTTGAAAATTTTAAACATTTAACCCGTGATTATTTCGTCTCATTATACTTGAAAATATTTGCCGAGATCGTTAGCCTTACTTTGGAATAGAAAAATCGTCTTTTGCACTTGCAATCCTTGGTCAATTTTTTTTTTTTTTACTTGCAGATTTACTCGTCAAATTTAAATCAGACAAGTGCGTGAGGTCTGGCTTTATGAGTGCCAGCTAAGCTTCTAGGTTTAGCATTGGCTCTCGTGTCGTTGAATTGAAAATAAGAATTCAGTGGCCTCAATGAAACGGTGGTGTAGTGCCCTAGTCTTGGAGTATTATCGACCACTGATTGAGTTTCCGCCCTTGGTGGCGTAAAATCGATAATCCCAATAAGTTGAGAGCGGCATTTTCCATCGCTCAATGGATCACAGGATCTCTTCGCGATTGTCCGACTATGGCGCTGTAGGTTTCTCTGCGTTGCCAACATAACTGTCTAGTGTAAAAAATTAGCCATCTCAGATTCATTGTCACCAAGTGTACCTTGCTCTAATTCAACTGCACCATCGCGCATCATCGGTGGACCGTATGCTGAACCGTAGCTTCATTACCAGTGTATGAAACGAACTGACCCCTTATCGTGAAACTTATATTTGATTGACTGCCGATTCTTTTATTTCATTAACGTATGTATCCGTGCTTTTTATCTTCCCATACACAGTAGTTAAGATACTGTATTAATTTATTGTCGGTAACCTCCAACGCTTTAGTTACCACCTTTTACTTATTACATTCTTGATTTGATTTTGAACTCTTCCATACAGGCGAATAATAATATTTAATAATGAATAATTTTTACAAGCCAAATGAAGCTGTCAAAAATTATCAAAGGTTTCCATGTACAACACTTGCTGCCGAACGCTTCTCATCAAAAATACAAAAATTCCACGGAGCTTCAACCACCTACCCACTTTATTTCACGCATTTTTTGTTGATTATTGCGTTTCCGGGATTCGGATATTATTTTTTTTTCTGTCTTCTTATGAGAAACTGTCATGCTCAATGTAAAAAATCATAAAAATTTAAAAGTAATATAACTCTGGTATAGTTCAGACAATCACTTTAAAAGTTTCCACAGGTGATTAAAAAATAAAGATGCGAACAATTTGTACGATTTCCATTGACCTGAGACGATTTCGGCCTACACGCCTGTATATCCCAGGCTGTTGAAGTTGAAACTGCTGAAATAGTATAGTACGACTATAGGATGTACGCGATGTTCAGCAGAATGTCAAAAATCAATGTAACTATTGTTATTAAGGGGGGACTTCGGTGAAATTTTCGATCAAAATGACCGAATAATCAATTTTCGGGTTTTTACAGAAAGACGTTCTTTAAACCGTCCCCTACCTGGGAAAAGTTTGACATTGCTCAAATATTTTTTTAATGTGTTTTTTTGCCCGATAAAACAAATGTTGAACTTTTCACTGTCATACTGGGTCCACTATTAAAATTTTTAAAAATCTGACTTTAGATTCGTGATCAGCGATCCAAAAAACATTTGAGTGCCAATTTTCGTGGAAGTCCGTCGATTCGTTCCATTATTTTTTGAAAATAAAGGAGCACGAAGTTAACAATCTGCCTGTGCGCCACAACATCGGTCGGTAACATTACGGATAACTCTCGTATCAGTTATTGTGACATATGCTCTAAGCATCTAGGTATGAAAATTTCTATGGGTTAGCAATTATTCCCCGGGAATGTGTTTGCAAAGCTATTTTTCAAACGATAGATTTGACGAACTGTGACAAATTTTTCTTGTGGTTTGAACTACTCCGACGTAAATTTTAAGAGATCTGTCTCTCAAAATGACTCGAATCAGCACTCGCTCGTCGTCAAATGCTACAGCTCCGGTTATGAAATGGGTGAAAATTACACGAATCCACGTACCAATGATACTTCGACGAAACCACCCGTCAAAATAAACAGGCAAGTATTTGATGGAATAATCGGCATTAGACTAGGATACTCAAGTATGGAAAAATTCTATACTGTCATGGGTATGAAAGGCATGAGTGTCAGTAGTTTTAAAAGTCATGTGGACCAGGTGACTACAGAGACTGAGAAGTTAGAAGCGAGAGTTTTGTAAAAAGTTAGAAACACTGTTAGAAGAGCGCATAAAGTAATAGATCCTTCGCTGGAGAGTGGGTACTTGACATCGCAGTATCTTACAACGGTACGTAGCACAAGCGAGGCCTTACATTGTTATATGGTGTAGGAATAGGCATCGACATCCTTACTGGACTAGCCATCGATTACCAGGTACCCTCAAAATACTGCCAGGTGTGTGTCGTTGTCGCGGCCCAACTAGATGCTACTTCGCCTGATTTTGCAGTATGGCAAGGTGGTTACAAATCAGAGTGCAGTAAAAACTACAGTAGCAACCGCAGTTGCTGAGTTCAAAATGGGAGCGCTCCATGCTCAAAAGGCAAAGATGTCAGTGAGGTTTGAGAAGGTGGCAGATAATGCAGAAAAGATAAGCCGGCAACAAGATGCCAGATGAAAGCGTAAGGCTGAATGGAAAGCAACGACGGAGTGTAAGAAAGCCAGACGAACAGTGAAAATTAAGAAAACCGCTGCGGAGAAGGTTGAAACAGAAGCCAAAGGGACAACGTATGGTGCTGGAAAATTCTAACGGTTTCATCACAGGACTAATTTGCAAGCAGTCAGGTCTAAAGTTAAATTCAGGTATATTATTGTATAGTAGATTTAAATGTGGGCTAGATAAATATTAGTTGATCAGTTTCATTTACTCAATATATTATTGAAATATTTGTCTAGCCCTAATAATCATTCCACAATAAAACAATTGGATTTTTCTTTGCCTTTATGTTCCGGAGTGAGTTCATCGAAAATTGAATGATTCTGAAGGAAGAAGCGGAGTAAGAATGGGGTTGACCTCAGAACAGACACGCAGAAACCGATTGGATACAAATTGGTACCGAGGAATGGAATTGAAGAAATCAATCAAAATAGCGATAGGCACTGACGAGCGACACATGATTTATCACTAGATTACTTACATTCTGAAATGAATTTTGAACTCGATTCAAATAAATGAAATTAAAAACCGAATTTTATATGGTCCAAATCAATTTAAAGTCAACTAAGCCAAAGTGTCTTATCTCTAAAGTAAATATCTCATTCTGTGCATACTTCATATTTGCTTCTTAAAAGGTTATGAAACTGAATTCATTCAATCGCGTTTGTCTCAGAACTATGTTTTCAGGTATTCAAAAAATTCCTTGCGCATTAGCTTTCATTCAATCATTTTGCCCTTTGGCAGATATATTCTTAGGCATATTATCTTGAAATCGTCGCACGGAATTTTAGTTCCGGTGAATGTAACTCATTTCCTAGCCTGTAATATACTAAAAATTGTAGCAGAAAAAAGTCAAATAGTTGAAGTAATAGTTTCAGTGACTTCGAAATCTCTAATAAAAAATTCCTCATTTCAAATTTTAGTCAATGGTACTAAGTGTATCCACAAAAAATTTCAAACTTCTATGATGAAACCTAATGCGCAAGGGATGTTTCGAAGAAATCTTCGAAAAAAATGCATAACTTCGGAATTACTTGACCTATTGAGCTGAATTTTGGATCAGATTCTAGTTTTAGGATTGTAAAAAACTGGTCCAAATTTCAAAGAAATGGTCCAAAAATATGTGACCTTTATTTTCATTGAAGTCTCCCCTTAAGTGAACCTGTATTTGTAATTTCCAATCGCAATTCGTATCTTTAATTGAATGGGCGATTTTCCCAGTTGTTAGTTCATGACTCGAACCTCAAAAGTTCGATTTGTGTAACATTTTTACCATTTGCAGTATGCATTAGGAAGAGAAAGTCTACTAAATTGTAGTGTTTTAGGGTTCGTCATTAAAAATAAATGCGAAATGGAATTTTCTTGCTGAAAATTAAACATCAATTTTTATTGCACCTTCGTCGTAGCAAAAAAGTATGGCAATACATTTCCTATGTGAAAATATCTCAAGTTTTGAAACATAATTTTTATTTTCCGGTGAATCCTGAAAAACATTCGAAAAACACGTTATTGATAAAAATCAGGTGTTTTCCATGTGCCACAATACTTGAACTTTCTTTTGAACTTTTCATCTGAAGCCAATATATGATCAGTAAGAATTTCAAATTTATAAAGTGGGACAGCTGTAGGGTCTAGTAGGGACCGCGTTCAATTTAATGAAGATCTGTGATCAATACTCGTGAATATCAATTCTAATAGTTTTTCAAAATCCACTATTGCCACGAACAGTATAGTATATGATTCAAAAAAAGGTATATAAATATAACTGAATCTAAGAAAGGGAATTTTTTTCCAATCTTTACAGCCGTGATTCATGTGATAGAGACCTCACTGCCATCCCTCTCTGCAAGTTTGAATCTCTTACTTAAAAAATCTCAGCCTTCGGATGAGTAATTCAGAAAAATGCTACAGTATTGCGGCGTATGGAAAATAGCTTTGTATAGCCCAAAAACCTGTCTTTAGATGGGTATTGAAAAAGGTTTCAAAAATAGCAATTATATTTTAAAATATAGGATTTTTTAAAAAGAAGATCATTTTGCTATTTTTACTTTGGTAGTGAAAGAGGTATAATAATTGGCATTGAATTTTCTACAGAAAAATTTGCTGTCACATTTCTCGCAAACGACAAACCCTAAACGGCTGGAATTTAGTAGACTTTCTAATCTTAGGTCACATTATGAGATGTCAAACCTTCAGAGAAATTTTGAGGGTCGAGTCATTGGTTGATAATTGTAGGAATGGCCCATACGTACTTAGTCAATAATTCTGGATTACTATCATTTAGTTCTTTCGATGTATTACCGTGAAATTCGATTTAAAGCATTGTTTTGCGTGTGTAAAATACGATTTCACACACACCTGTGGGCAGAATATAAAACTTTGAAATATATTTTTCAACTTTATGAGGCAACTATTGATATAAAAGAATTGAACATGTATTACTTATTGTGAAGATGATTTATCTTGACCTTGGAGATTTGTTGATTAAAGTTATTCTTGGATATGAAGGTCACAACTCAAAACACTTTTTATCGTGTTAACGTTTCGGCCCTGGTGGGGGCCCTCCTCAGAACATTTTTATTTAAATATCTGTCACGAACAAAATAAAATAAAATAATATACAAATAGGTTTGACAAAATAAGACATATTGATGTAAATAATATGCAAAGGTGTTGAAGCAGTATAAAAGAGAAATTACCTCATATGAGATGACACTTCAAATTACATAAATGCGTGTTGGTAATTGAAGAATAAATAGAACAAAAAGGCAAAAAGACAAAAACCGAAACACACTGCGTTCGCGACGCGTAACTCCCACGAATTCATAATTATAGTTAGTTTGTTAAAATGAATTAAAATACACAGCCGTTATGGTTGAGTCAGAGCACATGAGCACAGTGGAACGTCCAGTGTGTAGTGGGAAGAGGTCGAACACGATAGTTATCAGAGCAACGCAGAGTCAACGGGTTAAACGGAAAACAAAATTTTTTGTGTTAAGAAGGTAAAATCGAGAGCAAGCTCAGTCGGTAATGGACAAATTACAATGGTCGTATCACAGAGGTGTAAATATTGCTTAGATGTTCTATGTCTTGTTTACGGTTGACAGAATTAGGATGTGCTACGATATTGCACATTTCTAACAGAAGCCTATTATAATACAAAGGTTCAACGTCAATAATGCTAGCTTGAGAATAATTAAAAGAGTGGTCGAAATCGATGGCATGTCTCGTCAATGCAGTATAATTATCCTCGTGTTCATGGATATTGCGTTTATGTTCGGTTATCCTGGTGTGTAGTTGTCTACTAGTTTGGCCTATGTAAGCTTTGTTGCAATGATTGCAAGGTATTTTGTAAACTACACCCGAGCGATTGCCCAGAGGTAAGGGGTCTTTACCCGAATCAAACATCGAGGATATATCATGTGCACATTTGCCCACAAATTGAATTTTGTATTTGGAGAATGTTCTGTTAAGTGACTCAAACAAACCCGCAACACATGGGATGGAAATATAGCTTTTTTGAATGGTTTGTGTAGTAGTTGTATCGAAATTGTTGTTAGGGCTGGTAGATGACAAGATGGAATCATATTTAAACTTTATATGTTTGTTAAGCAGGCGAGGTGGATAGTCGTTCTTAAATAGTACCTGCTGAATCAAGGACAAATTTTTATTATGAAATTCCATACTTGAGAGACGGATCGCTCTGTCAACTAAGCAATTGATCGTTCCAATTTTGTATGATCTGGGATGGTGAGAATGGTAATTTAAATACCTTTGTGACCAAGTAGCCTTGTGGAACCAATCAGTTTTAATGTGCTGATTGTCATTGATAATCAGGACATCTAAAAAGCTGATTTGGTGATTAGACTCTAATTCAGATGTAAATTGTAGTCTCGGATGGAAACTATTGAAAACTGAAAGCATTTCTGCGACTTTATGCGAAGGGACAGCTGTAATTATGTCGTCTACGTATCTGAAAAAGAATGAAGGCTTGAAGTCTAGTTTATTAAGACAGTGTTGTTCAAGGTCATCCAAAACCAAATCAGACAAAATTGGAGAGAGCGGTGAGCCCATAGGTAAACCATACGTTTGGGCATATATGTTGTGGTTAAATTTAAATATGGCAGCCTTAAAACATATTTGCAATGCTTTTAAGAGTTCGTTACGTGGGACCGGAATTTTGTCCACCAGCTGATGCCAGCGCTGTTTGACAGCGTGTATTACTTATTATATGAATTCTTGAAGTTGATAGTATAAATTACAATTTATTTTGGAATTCAAAAGTCAACCACTAGAAAGAGAACTACTGATGTGAAAACATTGAATATTGATTATTTATAATGTGATTGATTGAGGCTGCTAATACAAATTATGTACTATTTTTGGAATTAAGAGTGCAACTATAAATGTGAAAAAACGTGAATATTGATGATTCATTCTGTGGATTTTTCATGTTACTAATAACAAATAAATAAAAGGCAAATAAATTATTTTTTCTTCCACGAATTTGTTTTATTATATTTTATTTTTGGAAGTATTTTTTATGTACGGGGGTTGACACTGGTTTCTCATATCAAACTTTTCACGGCAGGAATTACGAGGTATCGTGTGTGCTACGTGCAAATAGGCGATCTCTGAAATCTGAAATCGGCAACATTTGTCCGCACTTATGTCACAATACACTATTGCCTTCGAATATCACTGTCCTTGTTTTCATAGCTGTATACTACGAGTAGGAATCAGTACATACTAAAGAGCAGGGTAACAAGCACGTAGAAATGGCGTCTCTGTGAGTTCCGTTACGTTGTTCAGACAAATACGGAAATAAAACGTCGATATTTCAATTGTACATGTCGGCTCTTGAGGTGAGGGGTATCCATAATAACAGCGTTAGCGTTGGTCAAGGGGTGAGGCATTTATTGAAAGGAACACTTGTATTTGAAACAAGGAAAACAAAGAGGTGAACGGCTAATCGCTTGCTGACTCAGGGCCCCTAGCATTACAGGGTCGAGCCGTGAACAACTCGAGCTCCGACTGTATTCTAAGTCGCAGTATGTATCCCATCGGCTTTTATGGCTTTCCGAACTTCGATGTCGTTCCGATACGCGCCACTATTACCGATAGATCAGGTGCGTGCGCAAATATCTCGAATCTAGCCGTCATTGCGCCGATATACATATATAATATTTATATGAAACAATAATCTACCTTATCCAGGGTTCATACAGTTTTTGAAATCTGAAATTCGCTGTGTTTTCCGGGTATTTCAGCCTAAAATTACAATTTTTCCAGGAACCCTTGAAAAAATATGCCGCCGGTGATGACAATTTTTGTAAACAATAATACTAATACCTTTAATATTTCCTAGTAACTATCTGTAAGAAATAGCCTTGTCGATATCGCACATATGTAAGTGGCGCTGTTGGCGGCCGTACGTTTCCCCTGCGCACCGTCCGCTGTGCGCGGGCGAGGCTCCCGCTATTCGAGGCTCAACGCTCGCAACGAGCACATCGTATGCGTCTATTCAGAGTTCGAGATAGTGGAATAAAGGAATTGAGAGAACAAGCAAACAAGTGTATTTACTTAATACAGTCACCCGACCCCTCTGATACATTATACTCTTACATGGTAGCAGAGCGTGGTTCCGATCCACGGAATACTCGGGTGACTTAGATGACTTAGAATGAGTTAAGTGAGTGTGAAAAAAAAAAAAAAAAACGAGGGGATCGCCTCATCGCCGGATTACAGAGAAATGTAATTCTTCTCTAAAAGCATTCGTCAAAGAGATTACGAAAAGTAAGTAAAGTGTGTGTCAAGTAATATTCCGTTCCCGATAATAAGTCGAAAGTTCGAGAACGGAAACAAAAAAAAAAAAAAACAGGTGTTTGGTGAGCCGGGCGGCGATAGTGTGCACGAGGCGACCGATCGGGGCCTGTCGGTACGTGTTCGCGGAGGGTTCTCGGCTATCGGCCATTGTCTCTCGGGCGTTGGCGTGGCGCTGGTCTCGTGGCAATTTTGTACACCCTGTGTGCGAGTGAGCCGTGGTCGTTTTCGCTCGCGGGTTGGTTCCTTGACTCAACACGTTGGGCAGCACACGTCGCTGTCTAGCGGGCTAGCAAGCGTCTTGCGCTCGCACTAAGCGGGGAGGTCTAGGCGGCTCTCACAAATATCCCGGGCCGGTACGTAATTTGCTGAATGCCTTGGGTCCCATGCATGCTATGTCTTTCTCTCTCACGTAGATGCAAAAGGGATTCTCATTTACTGCCGAGCGTTAATTTGAGAGAAACATTTGTCGTGACAAAGAGGTCACAATACAGATAGTATACAGCGAAGAGGCTATATAATAAAGAGGTTAATATTAAAGAGTGTATCACGGCGTGGTTGATAAATAAAACAAAATTCTTCTTATCTCATTGTTAATAAATTTATAAAGATGATTGATATGAACACGAAAAATTTCGTCAGTAATTTAATACTTTAAGTAATTCGCAAAAAAAAAAAAAAAAACAGTAATTCAGAGGAACGTTTAAGTGTAATAAATTTTGTTTGTTTATTAAATTACAGCTAATATTCAGAGAATAACTAAACTATTAAGAGGTAATGAGAAGGAGAAAAATTCAGTCAAATTTTGAATTTAGCTTGAAAATTTTTCCGAGTTTGCTGCTAAGAGTGAATAGAGATTCTTCGCGCAATTTTGGTGTCCCGTTCTAGCTTGCCTTGCGTTCAGATACTGGGTTCTGTGGGGTTTCTTGTTCACTGCATGCAATTCAGGGTCGAATTAAAATTAATTACAGGCAAATTCAATAAATTCCAGGGTCAATGTTCAGGTGAAGCTAGCGTTCAGTGGAGCCTGCTCATTGACTAGGGAGATCGGTAGAACCTCATTCGGGACCCACGTGTGTGCTTGCGCAACCCAAAACCAACCAGCTTTCGTGGTAACGCGCGGAGTTGACCATCGGCGAGTGGTGTGCATCGTGTTGTGCTCGGTGAGAGAATCTGATTTCTCGCGTCTGGCTAAAACAACTTGTGGTTCGGTTCTTCAGTTCAGGGGCAAGACACATTGCTTGATTGGTTGAAAAATTATAGACCACCTGGTATAGTAGAGTAAATAAAGGAGTTAAAAGAGAGAAACAAGGAAAAGTAAATTATTTGGGAGAAATTTCTTACGAAAGTAATCTAAAATAATAATAAGAAGACAAAAAAAAAAAAACCAATTAAGAATGTGTCACAATCCTGGAATAGATGGCTGGTACAAGCAATCAGAGTGGATCTACCGACAATCTGAGCGAAGGGTATGCAGAGTACATGAGAGTCAGGACTGGAGAGGAGTTTAATCATCCTGATCTCAGTAAACAAAGTGAGAACATTCGTTAATATTAGCCATCTATATTTAACTGAAAATTCAGAATGCTGTGAATATGATAAGAGGTCAAAAGTTCAATCTTGTCAAGATTAGAAACTTTTGTTTAAAGAGTGTAAGAGCTCAGATCTGAAATTTTAGCTAAGAAGTGTAAGCCCAGGTAACGGACAAATATTTTACTTCACAGCAACAACCACAACGACCGAAGATTCAGAGGTTATGACCGGGACCACAAACATGAATTCAGAGAACAGCACTATGACTAAAAACACACGCAATGCTCAAGAAAGCATAGAGGATTTACAGACGACCATTTCGAGTGTAAATAATCTTGTTAAAAGACTTGAAACACGTGACGTATCCGGAGATCGGACGACTGGAGCTTTGCTTAAGGAAGTAATGGACAAGCTATGCAAAGTTCACACGCACATGCTTGAAAGTGAGAAACTTAAATTGAAAAATTTACAGACAACAGAACAACGAGCAAACATGCAATCTCAGCAGGGATCAGGTTGTAGCAACTTAAGCATGATAAAACCGAAAATTCAGAGGTAATACAAACTGACACCTAAGTCAAGTTTCGTGGTGTGGCTCGATTGTTTGAAAACAGAACTTACAAGTTGGATGTTACTGGATCTGATCGATCCAAACCAACCAGCATCAACAGGACTCTCAGAGACTGAGATTATGTTGAGAAAGAACTCAGTAAAAGATATCATAATCAGTCACATAGATGAAGAATATCACAAGAAGATCCTAGGGTTAACTGAGCCTTTGGAAATTTTAAAGAAGTTAAGAGACAGCAGAAAAGGAGAGGTCAGTTCAACTCCGACTTCAATCAGAACTCGACTCTATAATCTCAGAATGTCCAAACAAGAACGAGTTCACAAGTTTTGTGAACGATTTGATCAGATAATCAGAGAACATGAGCTGAGCGACGATCCTCAGAAACTGACCGAACAAGAAAAGCGATCCACATTCTATCAAGCTATCATAACAGTCATGCCTAGAGTAAGACGCACCGATTCGGCCGTAATATCAACTACCGGCAAAGAAATGGATATGGAAGCGTTGAGAAAAACAATGTGTCCTATACAAGAGGATAACGATGCAGCCAGAGGAACTCCAACCAGATGGAAAAGAAGTTACAGCTTCAAGAGCAAACGTACAGAGATTTAAAAATAATAAAAACAAGTTTTACAGATGCAACAGAGAAGGGCACTGGCAAAGTGGTTGCCCATTAAGAGATACAAACAAGTGGTTTTGCTACATCTGTAACTATATCACGGATCACAAAGGAGATGACTGCTCCGTTAATAAGGATCCACCTAAGAGATATAAGAGGCCTTTGAGTAGTAATAATTAGTACGAACCTCCTGTTAAAATGAATAAATCGGCTCCAAATTAGCAAACGAGAGGCAGAGGTTCAAGTAACTTCAGAGGAAGAGGCGGCAATCTCAGAGGCAGCTCCAGAGGCAATTTCAGAGGCAACTACAGGGGCAGAGGAGGCAATCGAGGATCGAAAATCCACTCAACGGCTAGGAGGGCTAACTATGATGAAGGATCAGCTGAGCAGGAAAACTACAAGAGCTGTGACGGACATTATGATGAGTATGAAAAGTCAGAAGGTAAGAGACACCTTGATAAGAGTTCAAATAACGAAAAACATATAGAGTTTGTAGCTGACTCAGGTGCTACTAATCATATTGTGAACAAAAGTTTTATTTTGACTGATTCTAAAAAATCTGACAAAGGAAGTATTAAAAGCGCCAATAAAAATGAGTTTGCTGATATTGTCATAGATGGTAGAGGCAATCTCTTGGTAAGAAATGATAGATCAGATGGAAACCATATTAAATTAACAAACGTAATTGCAGTAAAAGATATATCAGAGAACCTTTTGTCGTTACGGAAACTAGCAGATGCAGGGTTTTGTATACATTTAGATGACAAAATATTCAGAGTCTATAATAAAGAGAATGACAAAACTATATTTGAAGGAGCTTATGAAAAACCTAATTGGAAAGTTAGATTTGAGGTTGAAAAGGTCAAAGATACCGATAATACTACAATAAACAAGTCCGATAATTATTTTTGCACTGCGTGCTTAGCAAGTTGTGATGGAGCTGGAACATTTCTAATGAAATGTAACAGTTTATATCCTCTCGTAGGAACATGCCGGGGATTATTTAGATGAATACAAAATTTATCATGCAGCGTAGCCCGCCTTATGCGCTTGGCTTTCTTATCGGCAGCAGTGCTCAAATTACGCGATTATGCACTTCATATGCACTGTCGCCGAGCCCGGCGAGAGGCCGTGTGAGCAGTCTCAATACTGCTTCCAGGCGTAACGCACGTCTAATTTAATATAATATAACGTTAACGTTTCCTTTTACCATTTGTTGTTATCAATTACCATTCAATTTCTCTGTTTGAATAAACATATAAATACATATATAATCGTTGCGCAATATTTGCATGACAAATTTGGCGATCCTGCCAGGATCCGGTTTAAACCAACGAACGCGGCGCGCGTATCAAACGGCCGGATCATAGTGACGAATTTTGGAAGTGAGTGCGTAAGCCCAATAAATTCACGCGCGAACCTTCGGCTACGCGTTTATAAGTAATTATTACGAATTGTACCTAGCAAGGGATAGAGTGAAAGGCCGCCTTGCGTAGACAATCAAGGACTGCGTGTAGACCGCTTGATAACCAGGGACTGAGTGTAGACCGCCTGATTCTACACTGGACAATTCCTATAGTGAACTTGTGTACTTATTGGAAAGGAAGCAAGTATAAAATTCTGCACTCCTTAGATACAATAAACTTCGCGTTTAAACCATCTAAGTGAAGTGAAGTGAGAATAAGGACATCGAGACTCGAACCGCTCTTATATTCTTGCCCCCGGTGCCTGTCAGAGACTCCAGGACATCGAAGCCTCGTACCGACGGCTACCACGATCTTCGAGTGTGATGCTTCACACCTCAATTTGGCTACTCCTAGCGTAAGTACAAGCATTTTGTTACTTACTCGAGTCACCATAAACTTATCGAAGGACAAATCGTGATCGAAACTAAGAATTTGATGGTCAAACTTGAATCATTCAAATAAATAAAGTCAAAGCTTGACTCAAGGTAAATTTAAAAAAAAAAAAAAAAAATAAATTCACAATGGACGTGAACGAAAACAATGACCGGAGATCGGCAGTACCTCCCACTATTGTTGAGACTGCAGAAGATGGACAATCCGTCACTTCTGAATCCCGGTTTGAAGAGAGATTTTGGGATTTGACGAACCAAATGACTCAGCTTGTGAATAGGCTACAAGAAGCCACCGAACGTAATGATTTAACTGCAATGGGCAGATACCGTCTTGGTCTAGAGCAATTAAACGGAGAGAGGTTAACTGCGCGTCAACTTGCTCGCCGCGAAGATTTGCCTATAGAAGAGGTTACCCGTTTTATTCAATTGAGAAATCAAGAACGCCGTGAACACGACTTCATTCGTCGCAATAATGTAGAAATAAATCGAAACTCTGAAACAGTTCCGCGTCCCGAAGACACGCTTGAAAGCGTCACCAACCAAATGTTTCAGGAAATGCAACAACCGAATAACCAATTAACCGAAGAAAACCGTCAAGAGGAAGCTCTTACAAATAGTCATACCAATCGAGAAGCAATCAATAACTATTATCGCTTAACAACTAGCGATGATCCGAATGTTTCTAATATTTTGAGACCGCCCGGAAACCATACCGGAGCGATACCGCGAATTCAACTAGATACCGCGCGTCTCGTTGAATCAGAGGTGGAAGGTCCTACTCAGATAGCTCCCTCAATCGTAACAAACCCACCACGTTACTCGGCATTATACGGGCTCGCTCAAAACCGATTGCTGCCACCGACACCGCGCATCAATGAGGTCGGCTCCCCAGCCAATTCAGACCATCAAGGTATAAATGCGATGCCAATACCGACCCTTCACCAAAATCGCTCATTAGAAAACGACCGATTCTCCACCGCGCGAGCCAATGTAAACCATGATATCTTGTCGGATACGGATTCGACACTGCAACGCGTTCTCGAGGAAAGCCGACGTTTATCACGGATGCCGAACGTACGCCTTACACCAAGGCCTAGTCCACAGTGGCCTAATGGTCCGACGGATTACGAAATCCCACGAGGTACTGGTAGCAATACCTGTAACAACGTCCCGCGTCGTCGTCTAGAACAGCAAGAAGAGGATGAACTTCGAAGAGCCTTGGAAATGTCTGCTACTTTACCACATCGTCGTCCGGACACTGTGACGTTCAGTATGTCCCAGTTGCTGAGTGATCCCGAAGCTTTACGCCAACAGCAAGAGATAATGAGAAACATTGAGGAACTTGCGCGAAGAAACCAAACAAGAATTCAACTACCGGCAACTGCGCCACCCCGAGACGTGTTTCCCCCTCGGAATCCAAGAGACCCAGGCCCGTATGCACGAACGGAAGCTTACTTGAATGATGTCAGCCTACGCCCCGATGCTGCCGGAAGATACCCCGGAGAACCAAATCGCCCAGCGGACGAGCCCTATGCGATCCAAGATTTCCTACCCGCGTTTCAAGCCATCAAGATGATTGATTGCAGACTGGAAGGAAAAGCAGGCGAAGACGTACACGCTTGGATCATGCAAGTAAAAGCCGCCGATATGGTAGTTATGCCAACCCAACGTTTCCCGTTTTTGAGCATGGTAATCAGCTTGAAGACAGGAGGAGCTCTTCAGAAGACCATCAACCAGAGGAGACCTCGTACAATCCCAACTTTACTCGAAGTCATAAGATCAGCCGTTATTGTCGAGAAAAGTGCCACCACATTGGAAATGGAGCTTGGCAGAACAGGCCAAAAGGGCGACACTGTGGACGCCTACAATCTCAAATTCAATCAGATCTACCAAGACCTCGTAGCTGCCTTCTCGAATCAACAACTACGAGCGAACATCGATCCTAATCTTCAAGACCTCGAAAATAGAGTGTGCCAGTACTATCTATATGGACTTAATCCGAGGATATTCCATCAAGTCAAAAACCGTCAGTACTTCAAGTTACTAGAAGCCCAGAAGGCCGCGAAAGAAGCCGAAGGCGAGGAATTGAATTTCCGAATGCATCAACAACAGCTGATGAACAGTAACGACACAGCCTCGAAACCCACGTTTTGGAACAAGTCCCAAATTTACGGGCCAGGCAGCGCATCAGATACGCGAAGATTCCAGGTACAACAAAGAACCTCGACGAACTCGCCAAGGTCAACTCCTCGACCACCAGCGTCTGTCCACCACCACGATGAAGCGGAACAAGATGAAGATAAAGAACTCCAGAGATGTGAATGCCACACCTGTAACACACATCGGACCGCCCATGAACAACAAGCAGTATGTCATAATTGCGGAACCAGAGGACACTACAGCCGGAACTGCTACGCTCCGCGCCGACCACAGAACGACCAACGCCCTAATACTAACGGCAATAAGCGAGACGCAAATTTTCAAAACGCCAGCCTCAAAGACAAACCGCCCAACGACCAAGTCAATTGCACGTCAGAGGAACTCCAGTCAGAGGAAGAGGAAATAAAGGGACAGGAGGACGAACTAGAGGACGAGTGCCAACAGGAGCCCGTGTATGTTCAGTTTCACAGGGGTTACTACAGTGTGCTGTAATAAAATTTGGAGAAACAAAGCAAGGAGTAGCCCTTATGGTCGATACAGGTGCATCAATAAACCTCATAAAACGGAAGGTTATTTATCCATCGGATAAACAAATTTGTCCAATTATCAAACGCAAAATTTCCTTTAAGACTGGCAAAGCGCTAAATTCCGCGAATGAAATTGCTGTACTAACTCACATGGGGCTAAAGGACGAATTCGTCATTATACCAGACGATTATCTGCCTGACGAAGAAGATGGAATCATGGGAAACCCGTTTATGAGGAGGCGAGATTTCCAGTTGAATGCCTCGACGCTCACCCTGAAGAATAAGATACACCACCTTAGTAGCGACCGAAAAATTCGATTTAAACCAAATTCGGTGAACAAAATTGCCATCGATACCGACGAAAAGAATCTCGATCTCATGTTACGCATGGTCTATAAAGACGGAATGCCTATGGAAAATATCCCGGTGCAGATTGTACACACGAACAATCATGGTACGGCTTATGGAATCATCACCACCGCTGAAGACGAAGATATCGAGCTCGGACTGGAGAACGTCCAAGTCCACCGAGTAAAGAGTATGTCAACCCCGGGTGTATGGCAACAACCACGTGATGAAAGAGAGCAGGCGCTCCAACATACTGTCGACTTGAAACACCTACCGGATGAGTACCAGAAAGAAATTTGGAGTATTCTTCAGGATTTCAGCGATATCTTTGCCTTACAGGAGGAAGACATGGTCAATGGAACTTCAATGGCTGAACATCGCATCGAGTTGTCAGATCCTCAACGCATTGTAAATGTGAAAAGTTTCCGTGCTCCACAGCTGCACCAGCAGGTTGTAAAAGAGGGAGTAGAGAAAATGTTGAAACAAGGAATAATAACGGAATCCGAGTCGCCATACAACTCGCCAGTTTGGGTTGTACCCAAAAAACCGGGCCCCGACGGAAAGCCCAAGTATAGAATTGTGATCGATTTCAGGAAGATTAATGAACTTACCGTTCAGGATTCTTATCCGATACCAATAATCGAGGATTTACTCGATCACATGGGAAGGGCCAAGTTCTTTACTACTGTCGACATGGCCGCAGGATTCCACCAGATCAACATGGCTACTGACTCCAAGAAATACACTGCCTTCTCAACCCCTGACGGGCATTTCGAATACCAACGAATGCCTTTCGGATTACAGAACGCTCCTGCGACCTTCCAACGCATGATGAACGATGCGCTGAGAGGATTGAATCAGAAGATCTGTTGCGTCTACATTGATGACGTAATAATTTTTGGTGAAACGGAGGAAGAACACCATCGAAATGTAAGAACCGTATTTCAGCGTTTAAGACAATGTAACTTGAAACTCCAGCCAGAGAAGTGCGCCTTCATGAAGACTGAAGTGAGATACCTCGGATATGTCATCACTGACGAAGGAAGCAAACCAGATCCGGAAAAGACCAGAGCGATACAACAATTACCCGTTCCAGTCAACGTTAAGACGATTCGATCCTTCCTTGGTTTGACGGGGTATTACCGAAAGTTCATACAAAACTATTCAATGTTAGCGAAACCATTAACAAGGTTAACAAGAAAGGACATCCCATGGGATTGGTCAGCAGCCTGCCAAGAAGCCTTCGAAACCCTGAAAGAAAAGTTGGTCACACCACCGATACTTGTGAGATCAGACCCAGCTAAACAATACGTCGTAACCACCGACGCGTCAAACGATGGAATTGGAGCGGTACTATCTCAAGACGGCCACCCCATATATTTCTTATCTCGAACCCTGAATGATGCGGAAAGGAATTACAGTACGACGGAGAAGGAGATGCTTGCGGTTGTATGGGCCGTCAAGAGACTAAGAGTATATTTGCTCAATACACCGGATAAACCCTTCATCATCCGCACCGATCATCGTGCACTCGTATGGCTGAAAAATTGCGTAGACCCCAGTCAACGCCTGCTGCGTTGGAGACTAAGATTGGAGGAATACTCATTCCTGATAGAACATGTTTCGGGAAAAAGTAACGTAGTAGCGGATGAGTTATCTAGAGTCTTTCGCACAAAGGAAGAGATCTTCGGAAAACTCACCGAATTGGAAAAGGGACTATACGAAATCACACCCATTGACAGGAATCCCAAGTGGGTCCACCATATTGCCGCACGCCACATTGACATCGAGAGATTGTCACTCACAACAGGCAGAACAGAATCTCACGTCAAACTCGTTCCCAACCGAAATCGAAAAGGGGAGGACGGCAAATGGGTGAAGATTACCCTAGAAGAAAAGGATGCCTCTGACAACACCCTGATTATACCAAAGAATCAGACTGATAGACGTGAGAAACTCAGAAACTACATTCATCCGAAAAGGTACGAAAAGATATACTTCTGGATTGACCCTAAGAAAACCACCAAAGAAGAAACCAATTCGATCATTGAAGATCTCAAGAGGATACGTCAGGACTCAGGTGCAGACATATCATTTTGCTTGACAGGAAAGGATGTGCCTAACAAACAGCAACAGAAAGAAATCATGGCCAGCGCTCACAACGACATCAATGGACACTTTGGCCTAGCAAAAACAATTGACCGAGTAAAAGAAACGGCCGTATGGTCACGTATGGAGAATGATATCAATTCATTTATCCAGGCATGCCCCACGTGTCAGATGTATAAAAAGGAAAGGATACAAATGAAATCACCCGCCATTCTTTTCGAAACCTTTGCTGAAAAACCTAACGATCAAATTTCAATAGATATCGTCGGACCTCTGGTCGAAACTTGGAATAAACACCGATATATCCTCACGATGCAGGATTCAATAACTAAATTCATTAAATGTGCCCCACTTACGAACAAAACCGCGACAGAAGTTATCAAGGCTCTATCAGAGTACTGGATAGGTAACTTCGGGTGCCCCAAAGTAATCTTGACGGACATGGGAAAGGAGTTTTGTAACGAGCTGACCGATTCCTTTCTCGAACACTATAATATCAAACATATCACCACAACTGCATATCACCCGCAGTCGAACGGCTCTATAGAACGAATGCATGGTGTCTTGAAAGACTATATTCGAACTGCCTGCAAAGAGAGAATACACACTTGGGACAAGGTTTTAATAGAAATGGCACGTGCCTATAACACTTCCGTTCATCAATCAACAGGTGAAACGCCTCACAACCTCATGTTCTGTCACGAAGCCAACAATCCTGACGGTTTCCGCGAAAACCGATTGGAAACCGTGATTAGTAAGAAAATGTTGTGGATACGAAAATGGGAGGAACGGTTCGAGAAAGCTCTGGTCTGGCTTACCAAATCCAGAGAGAAAAACCAAAAACAAGTGGACCAAGGAACACGACGACAAACTCCTTTATATCAAGTGGGAGATAAAGTAATGATCAAGAACCATACGCGACAGAACGCCTTGGAAAGGATTTGGAATGGACCATTCGTCGTCGTCGAGATCAACGAACAAAAAGGAAATATCACTTACAAGAAAACCGCGGATGATTCCACAGCGTCTTATTGGAAGACCCATCTGAATAATACCAAACCGTACTACGAATACGACACCGGACCAAGGGAAAACGATCCAATCCCTAGAATTAAACTCAAACGGGTTCAGGGTAACGATTGGATCTCCACGGAATAGAGTCTAAGTTTCTTTTGTTATAGGTGTAGCAGTCTGTCCCTAGCCTACTTCGATGTCTCAGTTATCAATGGGACTTTACTCCAGGAGGAAGTGGGCAAAGTATACATGTACCAGGAAAGATGGAAGATATTCCAATCCATTGACGCAAGTGGGTTCACCAAACCATTACTCGACATTCACGACAAACTCGGAGGCCTCCAGACGATACGGGATACCTATCTGGACCATTGGAACCCTGGTCAGCGATCCCTCGCCCAGTCCGCCCTGGACGCTTTAGATTTAGAATTTGCCCGTGCCTCGTCACACAAGAATATTTTGGAAGTCATTTTAGACTTGGGTGCGCCTATTCTTCAAATGACGCGCCGCCCCTCTAAATTAAGGGAATCTCAATCCCACGGAACCAAAACAAGTACTCCGAAAGCGCTCGCGTCGAGCGATGTTACTTACGAAGCCTCGCGCGAGGCTGAGGCGGTATTTGGAAAACACGTCCTTCTGACGGGTCTGGCAAATGAAATGTATCCCCTAAGGAAATCTTATCTCACGCCAAACATCAGACCGAAAAGAGGAATGTTTAACTTTTTAGGAACAATCCAAAAATCAATCTATGGAACTGCTGACGCGGATGATTTGGAAATAATTAATGGGAATCTAGCCTCACTAAAAAATGTAACGGACACTCTAAATCTTGTGGTAACCAAGTCCTTGCACATCAATCAAGTCCAAATTAATATCTTGAATACAAATCAGCTCAAACTTAAACACTCTTTGGAAACTGTATGGGGACAATTAGAATCATTAAAAATAAAAGGTAACGAAACGCTTGCTTATCAGGAATACATGGAAGCTATAACTCTAAGTTTATTTGAAATTAAGGAACTGCAAAGACTGATCGACCTGGTAATGACTGCCGTACAATTAGGAAGGCATGGTATCATCGATAACACCCTTTTTACTCCAAAGGAGCTTATGACAGCTCTTCAAGCTTTCGACGCCAATGACAAAAAGACACTAATACCTATTAAAGAGGAAAATTACGAGAAGTTTATTAAAATAAGTGATTTAACTATAACCACAGATAAAGGCAAACTTATCTATATACTCACAGTGCCTTACTTAGAAAAGGAACCTTGGGTAATAATTCAGAATACCCCGGTACCCGTAAGAATAAATCACACTTATGTAACGCTTAACCCAACATATGCTTTGAAATTAGTACGTAAGAATTTTATAAGAGAAGTCACATTTTCTCAACTGAAACAGATAACCGATTATTTCATTGGTGATTACCGCGATGTGGGACATCGCAACGATACTATTGAGCTTTGTGAGAAAATAACTGATCCCATACCACGAGGATGCACTCTGAGTCGTTTTCTCGTCACAGATATTGCTTACATAAGAACGCAGGGATCGCAAATAATCTTACCTTCGAAGCCGATTGAGGTAACCATAACTTGCGCTTCAATGCAGACCTTTATTATTCAAATCACCAAGCCATCCCTGATAACCACGAATCAGAGCTGCGAACTTCAAACTTTGAAAACGCGAGTCAAATTAATCGTAGAACATATGACTTCTCAATTAACAGAAATACATGCAGATACCATTTCCCCGCTAAACAAATTTGTAACAGGCCGGGAAATTGTATTGCATCACGTGATTAACTTGGATACCCTCAAGGATCAAGGACAAGCCATTTTAGACCTTGAGAGTGTCCTCGCGAATAACGAAGCGACCCTTCGGGTCAACAATACATGGGCTAACTTCAAAGGTATAGGGATCCCATCAATAGCTGCCGTTTCTGGAACGATATCCGTCTTGTCTATTCTACTCTTGCTGTGGAAATTTAATATACCAACCTATATCTCGGCGTTCGCCGGATATTGTTGCCAAAGGAATCCCTCTGCTTTGGAAGTAGTAGAACGAAGGAAATTAAAACGCAGGATTGAGACACAGGCTAAAAGTAACGAAAGAATCCTACGAGAAATCAGAAGCCGCAGAGACGCGCCTTTGTCTTCGTCGGGGGATGTGATGGAGCTGGAACATTTCTAATGAAATGTAACAGTTTATATCCTCTCGTAGGAACATGCCGGGGATTATTTAGATGAATACAAAATTTATCATGCAGCGTAGCCCGCCTTATGCGCTTGGCTTTCTTATCGGCAGCAGTGCTCAAATTACGCGATTATGCACTTCATATGCACTGTCGCCGAGCCCGGCGAGAGGCCGTGTGAGCAGTCTCAATACTGCTTCCAGGCGTAACGCACGTCTAATTTAATATAATATAACGTTAACGTTTCCTTTTACCATTTGTTGTTATCAATTACCATTCAATTTCTCTGTTTGAATAAACATATAAATACATATATAATCGTTGCGCAATATTTGCATGACAAAGTGACTATTAGTCTTCCGAACAATCGCAGACAGATAAAGACAAAGAAATGTCAGAGTCGGAGGGAGATATCTCCGAGTCCGTGGGAACACTTGTAAGAGATGCAGGGTCTGCGATTGGAAGGCAGAATTTGGAAGATCTCATTGTCTCAGACGTTCGAGAAATAAATTCAGAGAAACTAAATTCACAGTGTAAAGAGAAACTATAATCTTACAAAACAATTAAAGTAGATGATTTGAAGAATTGAAAGGATCTACAAGATATACTAGATGAAAATCCAGCACAGAATTCATTTTCGAAAGCCAGTTAAAGTGAAGCCATGCTATGGCACCTGAGATTAGGGCATGCTTCCTTGAATTACTTAAAAATGTTACAAAAGAAAGAAAAGAAATTAGAACACGTGAAGTTTGATGATTGAATAAAAGATTGCGAAGTATGTATATTGTCAAAAATGGAAAAACTTCCATTC
The DNA here is from genome assembly GCF_021901455.1 of Neodiprion lecontei. Lineage (NCBI taxonomy): Eukaryota > Metazoa > Arthropoda > Insecta > Hymenoptera > Diprionidae > Neodiprion > Neodiprion lecontei. The sequence goes on from NC_060260.1 coordinate 19,072,579, forward strand.
AAACAAAATAGAAGTAGAGCAGAGAGGCTACTTCAAATAATTCATTCACATGTGATGGGGCCAATTAAACCTATGTCATGGCCTGGTCAAAAGAGGTACATAATTGTCTTTGTAGATGACTATTCTCGATATGCCAAGGTTTATTGCTTAAAATCTAAAGACGAATCTGGACAAGCGCTTGAAAGCTATTTAAATTCTGCCCGAAATTTATTAGGATCAGATGCAAAAGTTTGCTATGTTAGGTTAGATAGAGGCACTGAGTTCACAGGTGTAAATTTGCAGAAATAAGGAAAAGAGAAAAGATAGAGTCAGATAGCGGGCCACCTTATACTCCTGAACTTAACGGTACAGCAGAAAGATTCAACAAATCCATTCAGAGAACGATAAGAGCGTATATGTGTGATTCTGGCTTACCATCAAGTATGTGGGAATTACCTGCAGAAACAGCGGTTCACACGTACAATAGAACCCCACATAAATCGATTAACTATGAAGTCCTTCTATTAAAATTTTCACCAAAAGCAAGATGCCATTTAGAGCAAATCAAAAGGTTTGGGTGTATTGCTTACGTTAAATTACCGTTTGTTGAAACAAAGTTTAGCAATGTATCTATAAAGACTGTAGTAGTAGGGCATACTTCTATCGGATATATTCTTTGGCACCCTAGCACGAGAAAATTTATAGAATCCAGACATGTAAGATTCATGGAACGATTAGTGTATAGAGATGTATACTCAAAAGTTCAATCTAGAGCAGTAGAGGAAGAAAGCGAATCGGATAAGATCACTGAATTTACAATAGCTGAAGAAACAGGAGAACAAGATCATTCAGAGGTAAATGTAATAACACTTGAGCCTAGAAAGAGAGGCAGACCAAAGAAAACAAATTCAGAAGGAAATAAAATACATTCAGAGAAACAGAATGAACACACAAATTCAGAGGTACCAATAAACAAAACTGATGGTCCAATTACGAGAAGTAAAGCTAAGAAAATCGAAGATATAAGCTTTGCTCGTTATACCAGAGTTTCAGAAGTTAGAGAGATAAGAGAGAATGAAATGGGACATATGTTATTAGCTTCAATTCAAAAAGACCCTATCACTTTTGAAGAAGCGATGAATTCAAAAGATAAAGAGTTGTGGAAAGAAGCCATTAAAGAAGAGTTAAACTCTATGAAAGAAAATACGGTATGGGTGTTAGTAGGCCGACCTAAAGTAAAGACCCATGCAATAAGGCCCAACATCATCGATTCTAAGTGGGGATTTGAAAAGACAGTTGAGGGTAATGGGTCAACGAAATATAAAGCACGACTAGTCGTAAGAGGATTTAAAGACAAAAATGTGTATGGACTTAAAGAAACATATGCTCCACTTTCAAGAATGTCCTTGATTAAAGCAGTTCTTTCTATAATTAACAAAGAGGACTTGGAAGTAAGTTAAATGGACGTTAAGACAGCGTTCCTAAATGGAGAACTTGAAGAAGAAGTTTTCATGGAAATCCCACAGGGTCTAGATGGTCCAGAGAACTACAGACTCCAAACAGTATGTAAATTAAAGAAGTCTTTATATGGTCTTAAAGTAAGTCCCAAGCTGTGGAATAAGAAATTTTCAGAAGAAGTACGAAAACTCGGTCTGGAGAATGATCTCCATGATCCTTGTTTATTTACTTGGAGGTTGAATGGAAAGCTTACTTTAGTACTACTATATGTAGATGACATGCTGATAGCCAGCAATGACTCAGAGAAACTAAATCAAATAAAATCGCATCTAAGCAGAGCATTTCAGATGAAGGATCTGGGTGAACCCAAAAACTTCTTAGGCATGACTATACACAGAGACAGGAAAGAGAGAATCACCACCATACATCAGGCCACGTACACAGAGGGAGTTCTACAGAGATTTAAAATGGATAAGTCAAAACCACAGGATACGCCTATGATAACCCATCAGGTAGATCATAGAGACAAAAAGTTCAAAGATGGCACAGAAGATGTAAAGAAATCAAATGAAGTTAAAAAGGTGCCTTACAGAGAAGCCATTGGAAGTATCTGGTCAATGCGACTCGACCAAATATAGCTTATGCGGTAAACTATTTGGCCAGGAAACAGATAGATCCCACTGAAGAGGATTGGGCTAAAGTAAAAAGAGTATTCAGATACCTGAGAGGTACAACTGACCAAGGAATTAAGTTCGTATCAAATTCAGAGAATCTGGAGGCTTTTTCCGATTCAAGTTTTAGAGACTGTGAAGACTCTAAATCTACAGGCGGATATGTGATAAAGCTATTCGGAGATGTAATAACCTGGAGAAGTCATAAACAATCCATAGTTACGACGTCTACCTGCCAAACAGAGTATTTAGCAATAAGCAACGCGTGCCGAGAGCTGATATCACTGGACAAATCTATTAGGCATATCATTGGCCGTACGTGTTATCCAATCACTCTATGGTGTGATAATCGATCAGCTGGAGATTGTACAGAAAAGGACGGAAGTCATAAACTCAAAACTTTCGACCAAAGTGTGGAAGAGATACAAATAGAGTTGGAATTCAGAGAGAAAACTGGACACAGGAAAAGTATGGCAAGCACCCATGGTGACTTTATAAAGCAATGTGTAGATGATAAGAAGATTAGAGTTCATTGGTTATCTACCGACGAAAACATAGCGAATATAATGACAAAGCCTTTATCTGAGAACAGGCATGATAACTTGAGAGCTAAAATTATCAATGCAATATCCAGAGAAATTCGGATGAAATAGCTTTGTCGATATCGCACATACGAGTGGCGCTGTTGGCGACCGTGCGTTTCCCCTGCGCACTGTCCGCTGTGCGCGGGCGAGGCTCCCACCATTCGACGAAGCTCAACGCTCGCAACGAGCACATCGTATGTGTCCATTCAGAGTTCGAGATAGTGGAATAAAGGAATCGAGAGAACAAACAAACAAGTGTATTTACTTGATACAGTCACCCGACCCCTCTAATAAATTATACTCCTACACTATCTTACTATCTTACTATCTTACTATTAATTTACAAAAACACCCTGCGATTTTTCACTAAAATAATGAAAGAAAGAAGGTTCAGTGTTTAATAACGTACATATAGAATGTATAAAGTGGTGTGAGGAAAAAAATTTCAAGCGCAATTTTTATTCTGTCAAGATCAATCGTACTTTGTATGAGAACGAGTTTATTTCTTCAACAGATTCAAAATTCCAGTCTTATTTTCAAAATTCTCTGACTTTTCCCTCTCTTTTTTCTGCTGTCAGAAATTTTCTGAGGTTTCCCGGGTTTCCAGGTTTTCCCCGGGCGAACGAACCCTGTTATCTCTGATTTCAGGTGATTAGTTCATTCTTGTTTCCGAGTCGTGGTTGAAAAAATTGCGAGCAATAAATGAAGGGTGAATACTTGCATTGGCAGGTGGAATTCGTATGTGACGTCAGAATATTTGATTATGACTACGATTCAAAAATGAATAATACGCGCAACGCAACAAACAAACGTGACGCACTGTATTTTCGGAATATTCATATATTTTTCACTGTGTCACGAGACTCAACCTATTACTGTCGCATTTAATTGGCATTTAATGATTGTATAATCATTTTTTGAAACCTTTCACCTCTAGTATAGATTCGCCCACTGACAGCGTCAGCAGCCCGACAAGTAGTAGAGAAACATGAAAACAAAAGGAAAACGACGAGCATCGAATTTGGATTTTGGATATTCTTGGAGCATCAATTAACATTTAATTACTGCAGCCTGCAGTCAGCAGACCCACAAATAGTGAAAAAAAATTTTTTTTAAATTAAAAAGGGCGAGCATCAAATTCGGGTTTGAGATGTTCTTGGATCATCTAATTAGCATTTAATTACTGTGTAGTTACTTTTTCGAAATCACTCACCTTTAGTAGATATTTCCATTAGGCGCTACTAGCTTGCATCCAACTAGCTTGGATCCAAGCTAGCACCGCCACAAGTTTTTTGTGTATATTATTGACCTATAGTTTTAAACATTACAGAAACTAACATATTCTGATAATAATAGAATTCTCTCAGATGATGCAGCTGAACATGACTGACACTGATAAGCGCTGTTAGCGTCGAATTCAAAGACGGTTTACAAATAATACCTCGGAACTGGTTCTACGTCGAAAAAAACAAACAATTAAGCATATTGGCTGACTTACCTCAAAAACTTTAAAGTACGAGTATACGACAATGCAGTAGAAAAAATTAATGACGCCGATAATGATCAATGTTTGATTGTTACGGTCGAAAGAATCTTTGTTTCAAAAGGTTTTATATTATTGACGTAGTATAGATTTATAATTTCTTTAGTCTCCGAGTTCAGTTTTCAATCCAAACAACTGTGCTACCAAATACATCGTACAGACATATACCTTCGATATGGTGTGCGATTGCTCAATTTTATTTTATATGGCGCACTTTTTAGCAACTTTTTAGTAACTGACCACTCCAACTCCAGATGAGTTGCTTCGTTGTCTGCAATCTAATCTTGACTGTGCTTTGGATGCGACTGCTCCCTACACAACTTTTACTGTGATACAGGGACTGGACCCGTGGATCTCGCCTGACCTTCGCTCTCTGGTTCGTCGTAGGGATGCCCTCTACAGATCTTACAAGCGATCCCGTTGCTTCTCTGCTCTTTTGCGCGATCGTGAGGCTAGGGATAATCTTCATAAGTTTATTTCTGATGCCCGCTCTGCCTTTTTCGCGAACCGCCTGGCTAATTGTTATGATTCACGTGCCCTCTGGAATCAGCTGAGAATCCTTGGATTTGCGTCCTCTTGCCCCGATGATTGTGGTGGTCTTGCTCCTGATGAGCTCAATGCTCACTTCGCGGCTATTTCCCAGCAACCAGAGTCTGACCAAGCTGTTAGAGCCTTCTACTCTGGTCTTCCTTCACCGACATATAACGACGACTTATTCTACTTCCAGGACATTTCTCCCACCACACTTGCTAGTGCCATCTCTAAATTCTCGTCGCAATCGCGAGGCATTGATGATCTCGCGTTTCGTAATATCAAAGACGCTCTGCCAGTTATTTTTCCCTTCCTGCTGGCTCTTCTCAACCAGTCCCTCAGTTCAGCAATATTTCCAGCTGAGTGGAAGAAAGCACGGGTTGTTCCGTTACCCAAAGTCAAATCTTCATCTTCGCCGCAGCAGTTTCGACCAATTGCCAACCTGTGTTTCCTCTCCAAAGTTCTGGAACGCATTGTCCTAAAACAGCTCACTGCCTATCTGGAGAATCAGGCCCTCCTCGATCCGCGTCAATCCGGTTTTCGAGTTGGCCATAATACGCAAACAGCTTTGCTGAAGCTCACAGAAGATGTTCGTCGAGGTGTTGACCAGTGTAAAGTTACCGTATTGGTACTGTTCGATTTCACCAAAGCGTTTGATTCCATTCCGCATGCGAGATTACTTGCTAAGCTGCTCTCCCTTGGGCTCTCCCATCATGTTTTAATGTGGATCTCTAGCTACCTACTCGGTAGAACTCAGGCTGTGGTTGCCCCCTCTGGGGAGTTATCCTCGTGGTTAGGGCTAGATCTAGGTGTGTCTCAGGGCTCTGTTCTAGGCCCTCTTCTCTTTTCTCTCTTTGTGAATGACCTCTCCGGAGCTCTTAAGCACACTGAGCACCTGATCTACGTGGATGACCTTCAGGTCTATATTCAATGCCCCTGGGACGAGTTAGATCTGGCGGTGGAAAAACTGAACCTGGACATTGCTGCGGCTTCTGCCTGGGCCGTCACCAACTCTCTCCATCTCAATGCCTCGAAGACCCAAGCCATGATCCTTGGTAGTGCTCCCTTTGTCAATCGTTTGAGCTCCCTGGACCTCCCGACAATACTGTTAGATGGGGCCTCTTTGCCGTTGTCTACAGTCATCCGTAACCTAGGACTTCTCTTGGACAATGAGCTTGCGTGGGTCAATCAGGTAGATGCTATCTCTAGTCGCGTCCACTGCATTCTCCGGCAGCTCTCCATCTCTCGCCGTATGCTCTCCGCCCCTTTGCGCAAGCTGCTCATCACGTCATTGGTCTTTCCCATCTTCGACTACGCGTGCATAGTCTATAATGACCTCTCGGCCGTATTGAACATTAGGCTGCAACGCCTACTCAACACCTGTGTGCGCTTAGTCTGCGGTGTTGTCAGGGACGAAAGGATCACTCACCATCGTCGAGAGTTGGGATGGTTGGCGGTTAGGGATCGCAGGCTCTGTTTCATCGGGCGTCTGCTCTTTACCGTCCTTCATTCTGGAACCCCCTCGTACCGTCGCGATCTTTTCCTCAAACGTGACCCTGCCGCTCCAGGCTCTGATAAGTTGGTAAGGGGGGATTATCTCATTCCTCGTTTTGTGACGAAGACCTATAAGAAATCCTTTTTGGTGGCCGGAGTGTATTTTTGGCACTCGCTTCCTTCCAGTTTGGAAGTGATCTCTTTTCCGAGCTTTAAAGCTGCCTTGTGCTTGCACCTTTTTGAGACCGAACTGGATCATGATCGATTTGCTGCACTATAGGCTCATAAGTTTTTCATATTTATTTTGGAATGAGTAACATAGATCTTTTTTACACATAAACCATTCACGCATGCATTCCCTCACGTCACACACACTCCATCACACACCGAAGATTTCTATACAGGATATAAGTGAACCTTCCCGTTCACATTCAAACACTCAGGGAAAGTTTCGTTCATACAGGCCAATAATGAGGATCTGATATCGGCGGCCTTTCCCACGTTGGCTCTTTCCCTTGTTCCGAGGTCTGCTGATCGGTGGGTTGGGCGATTTCGTCACGTTCCTTGCCCTTGAACAAGGAGGAGATTCGAGTCTCTGAATTTGCCTGGCCAGGACGAGTTGGGACTTCACGGATGACCCCCGAACACGCTGTTGATTAGATCCTGCTCAGTTGACGACCCCGGAACGAAAGAGACAGAGCTCCGGTCTCCCGTGTCGATCTCGCTAATAATTTGGAGGGTGGGGATTGGCGTGTCGAAATATCGATTCGACGAACTTACTTCGAGAAATCGATGCGGGATACTCGATGTTGATCCTCGCGATCATTGTTCGTTACAGGCTAGGCCTTTCACCTACCTTAACTTACTCTGCTTTTTCTCGTTTTGGTCCTGTTCGGTCGTTCTCTAATCTCTCTCCTGTCTCACTTTGAGCACCTTGTTCTTTGTCTTTGTTCTCTCCTTTTGTTTTTTCTTTTCTCTGTTAGTTAGTCTATAAGTAGCCTTAAGCATTCTCTGTAACTTTCTTGTATTTGTCCAGCATTGTCATGGACATAATGAATGACTGTTCTATACTCGAGTACCCTACTCCGCCAGTGAAGAAGTCATTGACTCAAAGTGTACAGATTGCTGCTACAAGAATGAAATCCAGAGAAACCGATGATGTGAACACTCAAGATTACAGACCATCAATTTCAACAGACTTCAATTCAATTCCCCGAAGAAAACTTTCCTATAAGCAATTTGTTTCGGCAAAGTATCGAATAGTTAAATGTGTGTCTCGCGTCACTCAAAATCGTCCTCACACATGTACGCACACTCGCGTGCAATCTTTACTTGCCGTCTCTGCGTCAAATCTCGCCGCTTGCCCGTGTCGCGACTCAAAACCTATCAGCTGTATCTCATGTATTGTCTACTGTCTCGAAATCATGTATGTGTGTAATCTATGTGTTCTCTCGCTCTGTAAATCTTCACTCTCTGTAACGTTCTCTTGCGATACGGTCTGTATCGCCGCATCGAAATCAATAAAAGTCTCGTTTATCGGTAATCATTATCTTTCTCCATCTCAACATCATTTTCGTTTCATTTACACTCGTCCTCATCACTAATTCACGGAACCCACGTCGATGATCCATATCTTTTTTGCCTTCTCTCTAAATATGTTTTCCTATAAAGCAATAATATGACGTCTTTGAAGAACTCCACGCATGAAGATTCTGACGATAACGATGTTATACCTAATATGAGACTTCAAAGTCGCACTGAATTTGACTCAGCCAGCACTGCTAATTCGACTGTGCAAAGAAAAAATCAAAATGTATTTTTGGTGCAAATAAATTAGTTTGAAGCATAACAGGCTTAGGACCTCTCACTGCAGATAATGGTAAGCATTCAAAAACAGTCAACATACCTATTTTCCTGTAATTATAATTGTAAAATTCTATCGCTTGGTTAACAGCAATCACTAGATCGTTTAAAAAACTTGTAAGGTCAATATGTGAACGTTACTTTTTTCTAAAACAACATAGTTATAGGTACAATCGAGTTCTAGAACCCTGTTATCAGACAGTTTGCCGACCTGGAGCAATACATAAATACAGTTATTATGAATCAAAATAACTTACCGGATCAATAGCTTAGAAATAATGACAATGTGCAAAGTGAAGCGCAAGGACAAAGTGACGACAACATCACAAATATCATCACAGTATTATTGAAACAAATATTGTTGATGTTACATATCAAAAAAGCTAGTGACTAATTTCTTAATTGGCAAAATTCACTTGATTCTAAACAATGTTTAAATGGAACTAAATCATTGGCCAGTGAAAATTAGTGCTGATTAAGTATAAAAATATCATGACACTTATTCTTATTTCACAGGGCTCTACCCGAAACGATTAATTGAACAAATTTAAGAAAATCAGAGGAGACAGAATCTAAACTGAGTTTAGTACATCTCTTACTGCGACGAGTGGGATTTTGTATTCTCTGATTTTTTCCAGCATTTATTCTCTCATTTTTTCGTATGTGTAATCGACCATCTGGTGAAACATAAAAAACTTAAGATCCTGTAATTTCTCATCACTAATATACCTCCTAATAATCTAGGAGACATTTCATAGAAATCTGAAATTCTCCATGCAAAATATTTAATTATCCTTGATTGTTGAAATGATTATTCCTACAGGTTAACGAACTCGGTAAAATCGGTGGCAATAGCATAAAATTTATCACAATCAATTTGGTGAAACGTATTTTCCCAAACAAGGTCGCGCAACAGTATAATTGGAAGGGAAAGAAGAAGAAAATAAGTTTTCTGACTTGACGGTATGTAATGCTATCTTAGGTGAGTATTCTAATTGTATCGAATTTGTGAATCTATTTACTTTTCAGATGCATATTCTTGACTAATTTTTTAGGAGTGGGCGACATGAAAAAGCATTTAGCTGTCCTTCAAATTGTAAAAATCAATTAACTATTGAACATATTTAGCCTATAACAAATTGAGATATAACAAGATAAAGCGATTCCTCTATTAACAGATACTGTCCGACGGAGATATGACAATTCTACAGATCATAAAATTTCCCAACCGATTAGAGACTGGCTGCGCATGCCTCAGAAAGTGTAAAGAAAAGTCATATCTGTCATATGAACTCATAAACCTAGCAATCTACAAGTATAAAGACAATGAACAAGAGAAGGCTGTGAAGTAATATGCGATTGAATTATGACGTTCATTAATTTCGTAATATCCTATACGGCAGAGTCCAGCTGATAACATCATTATTCATTTTTTTTTTTTTTTTCTGTGTAATCCTAAAATAATCGATTTAGAAGTGATGGCAGACTTTTCTTGTAAATACATAGGCATATTTAACTATAACTAATTGTCATACTCTGATATCAATTATTATAATCTATAAATTATGGCCATTTGTCATTCGTCTATCTTTAACTTAAGGCTTTGATTTACTGAAAATCTTTCAACTTATTCTTCATCCTGTTGTTCTTAACGTAGTCAGCCACTGGTTTTGACTTTTTCATCCTAGAACGGATGCTATAGGAAACTTTAACTGTTCTAATTATATTCATAATTATAAGTTTTGTTTCCTTATATGTATGTAAAGAAAATCACGACACTCGTGTACTTGTGTCGTTGCTTCTCTCAAGTTTTGAATCTGCCGCGTTACCGACGAAGGCCACCGACCGATGGCGCGGTAGAGCACGGGCTTGGGGAGACGACGAGTAATTTTTGAGAGAGAAAAATTCAAAAAGAAAATATTCAACAACGTTGAACGAATAAGATAACGGTTATTACAAAACCTTTATATAGAAATAAAGTACTGGAATTAAAAGATTTAAATGTTGTTTCTCTTACTTTTACAGGTAAGAACTGAAGTTATTAGTGAATTTTGTACATAGTGTAAACAAATCTCTTACTTTTACAGAAACGCAATTGAGTTTTGATTCTAACCTAAAACTGGATGCGGAAAGACTTATTACAAAACAACATTTCTGCAAATATTTCAAGAAAATGGAAAAACTAAGATTTGATTTCAAGATGAGGGGGTCGGCAGATGGAAAGGCAACAATATTATGCCTAACCTCAATAGGCACACCAGATGGTCGCACGTTTGACGTGCCAGATGAATATCAACCAACACATTTACACAAAGAGCTGATAACAACACAAACATTCGCTAAGGTAAAAAAGACACTAACAAAGAGACACCAATATAGAAAAGTGTGGATTAGCTTAACAGAAGATTTATCTAAAGTATATTTGGATGAAGAAGAAAATTTACAATTTGGAGATTACTATTTAGAGGATGTTACAGAAAAAGTAGTAGTTGAAACTGCACAAAATACTACGGATGAAACAATAAAAAAATTATTGGAAAAAGTGCTCGAAGATGAACAGCTAAAATCAGAAATTCAGAACTTGGGGAAAATAGCAAAAGATTTTATGATCGGAAAATTTGATGGAAAAAGTTCAAATGCCCATCAATGGATACAGGAATTTGAGAAAGAGTGCGAACGCTGTATGGTAACAGAAGACAGGAAAATAATTGAAATTTTAAAATTTTTCCTTGAAAAAGCTAGTGCAGATTGGTATAGCTGTATGATTTTGAAATTCACAGTGGAATCAGAATGGAGCAAGTGGAAAAAAAACTTTTGTGAAACTTTTGCAAATAAAGGGTGGTCTCCAATTAGATACGCTATGGCTTTTAAATATCAAGCAGGCTCTTTGCTCGATTATGCTCTGAAAAAAGAAAAATTGTTACTAGAAATAAGAAAATCGATAGATACTGAGACACTAGTAGACCTTATAGCGGTCGGCTTACCAAACCACGTGTCCGACAAAATTGACAGAGAAACTTTGCATGGAACGGAAGATCTCTACAACGAAATTGGTGAATTAGAACATCTTGTGGACAGAATTAAAATGGAAAAAAAAGAAAAATACTCTGTTAGAAAATTCAAAAAAGTTGAAGAAAAGAAACCATGCCAAATCTGTGAAGATCAGAAAAGAGGTAAACGTTATCATCCTGAATCAACTTGCTGGTTTAGGGAAAAAAATGAAAAGAATAAAAGGACGGAACTAATAAAAAATGTCAATAATTCAGAGTTAGAAATAGAACTAAATGAAAAAAGTCCAAAAAACTCGAAGTAACACCATTAATAAAAATCGAGTTACTATTGAATGATTCTCTAGTAGTTTCTGGAATTTATGATTCAGGCTCAAATGTGTCATTAATTAATGCAAAATTATTGAAGATAAAACAAAAAAATTCAGAAAACATGGGAATGGTAAAAATGAAAACTATTAATGGTGTAAAGAAAACAAAAGGTATGGTAACTTTAAAAATAAAAATTCACAATATTGAAAAAACTATGGATATTTTTATTGTGGATAATGAAAATTTTAATTATGATTTTCTAATCGGTCTGGATTGCATCAAGAATTTCAATCTAATCCAAAATGAAGATCTAAGGATCATACAACGTAACAATAAAGAAATAAACAAAAATGCCTCGAATAAAGAAGATATAGAGAATAAAAATGTCGAGGTTCCTGATGTACTAGGTGAGAAACATGAAAAAAAAAAAATATTTAGACTCGGAAGTATCAAAACAAGAAAACAAATACATGAACAAATGGGAAGTAAATTTCAACGAGCATATAAATACTAATGAATTTGAAATTTCAGTAAATCATTTAAGTTTACATCAACAACGAGAAATTGATAAATTGATAGATAAACACAGATCAGTATTTGCTAAAGACAAATATGACGTCGGCACTATAAAGGATTATGAGGCCCATATCGACCTAATGGTAGATAAATATTGTTACAAACGCCCATACAGATGCACGATTGAAGATAGAAAAGAAATAGAGAATCAAATAGCAAAACTATTGGAAAAAAAACTGATCGAAGAATCATACAGCCCGTTTGCTGCCCCAGTTACTCTGGCATATAAAAAAGAAGATGAAAGAAAATCAAGATTATGTATAGACTTCAGAGAATTGAATAAAGCCGTTGTCCCTCAATCACAACCCTTTCCACTGATTGAAGATTTGATGGTGAAACCAGTAAACAGCAAATATTTCACAACGTTGGACATTAATTCTGCATTTTGGTCAATTCCTCTGAAAATTCAAGATAGACACAAAACTGCATTCATAACACAGGAGGGCCATTCCCAATGGACTTGCCTCCCATTTGGACTCAAAACAGCTCCAGCAATTTTTCAGAGAATATTGGGAAACATCATAAGAAAATACAAGCTCTCTGATTTTGCAGTAAATTTTATAGATGACATCATAGTCTTTTCAAGAACTTTTGAGGAACATATAACACACTTGTCAAAATTGCTGGAGGCAATATTAACTGAAGGGTTCTGGCTAAAATTTTCAAAATGCACCTTTGCAAATAATCATGCGAATTATTTAGGTCACAGAATAGAAAATAATTCAGTAAAACCTCTGCAAGATTATTTAACGGCTGTCAAAAATTTTCCAGTCCCAGAAACAAGAAAAAATATACGTCAATTTCTGGGAAAAATAAATTTTCACCACAAGTTTATACCACATATTGCAATCATTCTGGACCCATTACACAACCTATTGAGAAAGGACGTACAGTTCAACTGGTCAGAAGAGTGTCAAGAATCGTTTGATAGAATAAAATCACTAATGTGCTCGGAACCAGTCTTGAAAATTTTTTATCCGGAGGTTCCAATTGATATTTACACAGATGCAAGCATCAAAGGAGTGGGAGCTGTGCTAAAACAAAGAGATGAAAATGGAGATAGTAAGCCAGTGGCTTATTTCTCAAGAAAATTAACTGAGGCCCAAAAGAAAAAGAAACCGATATACCTTGAATGCTTGGCAATAAAAGAAGCCGTAAAGTACTGGCAGCACTGGCTTATGGGAAAAACATTCGTAATCTACACCGACCATAAACCCTTGGAACACATGAACATAAAGGCTAGAACGGATGAAGAACTAGGGGATTTGACATACTATTTATCCCAATATGATTTAAAAATAAAATATAACCCAGGAAAATCAAACCAAGAAGCAGACTGCTTAAGTAGGAATCCAGTTCTAGACCCTTATGAAGACACAGAAGATTTCCTGAAAGTGATAAACTTAATAAATCTAGAGGATATAAAAAGTGACCAAAATAAAAATCTAAATATACAACGTGATAAAAACAAACTGACAAAAAAAAATGAAATTTACTACAAAAAGACAAAAAAAAGAGAAAAAATCGTATTATCAGAAGATTTAAGTAAAAACCTGATAGAAAATGTGCACAAAACTTACTGCCATATTGGAAGAACTCAAATGCTGAATAAAATAACACCATTTTATACAGCGAAAAATCTCATTGAGAACATAAAAAAAATCTGTGATACTTGTGAAACTTGCAAAAAAAACAAATCAAGAAAAAAATCTAAATATGGTTTGATGTCACACTTGGGGCCAGCGTCATATCCTTTTGAAATTATATCTATCGACACCATTGGAGGTTTTGGTGGATCTCGTTCAACAAAAAAATACCTACATCTTCTCGTTGACCATTTTACGAGATACGCTTATATTCTAACATCAAGAAATCAAAACTTCAATGACTTTATAAAATTAACCAAGAATGTGACACAAAGTTAAAACATCAACATGATATTAACAGATCAATATCCTGGCATAAATTCGAAAGAATTTAAGGAATATAAAAGAGAAAAGCATCAAAATGGTCTTCACTGCTGTTGATGCATCATTTTCTAATGGTCTCAATGAAAGATTAAACCAAACCCTGATTAATAAAATACGATGCAAAATAAACGAAAGTGAGAAAATAATCGCGTGGACAACCATCGCACAAAAGTGTGTAGAGGCATATAACAAAACAGAACACACAATCACAAAATTCGCTCCAAAATACCTACTGGAAGGCGAAAACGTAAATATTCTACCACAGGAATTAAAATCAAAGTGTACAGATGATGATCTGAAAAGAGATAGAAAACTAGCCTTAAAAAACACGATGAAGTCTCACAACTATAATAAAGAAAATTTTGATCTGCATCGAAAAGAATTAAAGTTAAACGTGGGAGACCGAGTTTACGTGGAAAATGGAAATCGACTAAATAGGAGGAAACTAGATGAATTGAGGATTGGACCATATAAAATACAAAAAAGAATTTCCAATTCAATTTATGAAGTCGACACCGGACACAGAAAAACAGAATCAAACCTCTTTCATGTTACAAAACTAATACCGGTGTTGGATGAGCACTGAACAATTACTTTAAGTATTACCCATAATTGTTCTTATCCCAGGGGGGGAGATGTAAAGAAAATCACGACACTCGTGTACTTGTGTCGTTGCTTCTCTCAAGTTTTGAATCTACCGCGTTACCGACGAAGGCCACCGACCGATGGCGCGGTAGAGCACGGGCTTGGGGAGACGACGAGTAATTTTTGAGAGAGAAAAATTCAAAAAGAAAATATTCAACAACGTTGAACGAATAAGATAACGGTTATTACAAAACCTTTATATAGAAATAAAGCACTGGAATTAAAAGCTTTAAATGTTGTTTCTCTTACTTTTACAGGTAAGAACTGAGGTTATTAGTGAATTTTGTACATAGTGTAAATAAATCTCTTACTTTTACAGAAACGCAATTGAGTTTTGATTCTAACCTAAAACTGGATGCGGAAAGACTTATTACATATATTTTATAGGAATATGTATGCGCCCAAGTGTATTAGAGAATTTTTTTGCTGTCGAAACGCAAATACAAAGACTGTTAGTCTGGATACGCAAGATAAATATCACAAAAAAGATAATACATATTTTATTTATATGTATTGTAATATTATATGTATTGTAACGTGGCACTTTTATGCGTGTTCCAAACGGCTCCCCGAACCCTAGGCGGAACTTAAAATTAGGGATTTCGCAATCGCTAATAATTTCTGAATAGAGCGCCAGGACGAGGGTCACGCATCCGAGATTCTGAGAGGGGACATTTTACAGGCTGGCGAATAAGACTTTTCAGGATTTTTGTTTATTTTTTTTGTTTCGAGAAAATGCGACACCATACACGGGATCGGCGGGAGATTCAACAGCGTCATAGGACTAGAGTCGTGGGGGACCGCGACGAGAGGAGGGCCTCACACGAGGCTACGTAAGGGCTCTGCCGCGAGGGAAACCAAGGCGAACGAGACTCCCGTTGTTGGCCGGCGAGCCGTAGGCTGCCATCACCACGCTGACGTCATGCAGCCTCGCGAAGCCGTCACCACGCCACTGCCGAACGATGGAACACCGAAGAACCAGACAGCCAATTAGCGTTCCGCGACAGCTGAACTCAACGATAGCGATAAGTTGGGCTATAAAAACTTCGTGAGACAAAAACCAATTAGATCAGGAGAATTTTTCGCGACTGATCCTATGTTCGATACATGTTCGGATTTCAGCTGCTATTAGCGAAGCACTTCATTTGAGTCCTGGCGCCAGCTCGCGATAGTCGCGTTCGAGGTTTACGAATTAAAAAAAAAAAAAGTAGAGAAAAATTGTGTTTTTGAGTGAATGACGGCGGAGACCGGCGTAGGCAGCTTTCTGGTGTGACGCGAAGTGGTAAGCGCTATGAAGTCTTCGCGAACATATTTCGAGGACGATTTAGATCAGCGCACCGATCAACGGTTCGCCAGTTTATAATTGAATTAGTTGAGCACTCGAAATTTGTTTGCCGATCTCCTTGTTTGATGGCCGTAGCCTGAGTTCTCACTATAACGCGTAGAGTAAATTTTGTTAATGTAAAGTCTAGAGGAGAGTCACGGTTTTGAGTTGAGTCATTTTTGTTTTCAAATTGGGTGCAGCCAAATTCCACTGCACAGGGTCTCGTCGAGTCTGCGTGTAAAAACAGTATCACCTCTCGTGTAGATCGCGTGTCGTCGTGTGTGAGCTCCCGGTTTAGCGGAGCGACTTATTAACTTTGGGTAATCGCAGATACGGATTGAGTTCGGATGCGTTGCGGTAAGCGTCATCAGATTATTATTAAGAAAATTGTAATGACAGATATTAATTAGAGATGTGATTAGCGCTGTAGTGGAATTGAGGACGATCGCGGTTAGCGCGTCGAATAGGATTTGGTTTTAGTTTTTGTCCTATTGTTTATTGTTAAGAATGCGACTAGCGCAAGTAGGCTTAAGGTTTCTGATATTGTTGGTTTTTCTCAGCTATGTTTGTTTGATTTTGGGTCGCGAAGAGCGCATTTAGAATTAATTTTTTTTTTTTGTTATTGTATCATTGCTGCCATAAAATATATTATTTTATTTTATTTTTGTTAAATAGCGTGCGGCTGTCGAGTGTCTCTCCCTCTCCCCAAAAATTACCTCTCTCCGCTCCGCGGTACTGAGCTACCGAGTAGATTCCCGAGGTCTAGCGAATTAGTGGTTTCGAGGCGTGTTAATCACGCCAGGCGCCCAACAGAATCGCGCAATATCTTTTGTAAGATCTAATTTTTTCCAGCTTACATCGCGGGCCGCCAAATTATTGTGTACGCGGTAAGTTCTCGGTCATTTCTCCGAGTGGCCGAGATAGAGTAATTATGAAAACCGCACAGTCACAGTATTTATGGAAACAAAGGAGCAATATTTTTTTTCATTTTATATTTTGATGATTTTAGAAGACTTAAAGACTGATTTGTTCTGAGTTATTTTTTTTTTTCATTTTTTAATGAATAGTCTATAAGTAAGATTACGATCATCACTATGTTCAGTCCATGTATACATATATCAATGTGTATTGTATTCATACATCAATAAAATGCCATATTTTATCATTCAATTATCCGATTCCGACATCCTCTGATTACGCACAACATATTCCTTCCTAATTATTTGATTCTCTAATCAGATCTATTTCCCTATGTGCAGTAGAAGTCTATGCCCTTCGCTATTTAGATGAAGTTGAGAAGTTGCGAGGTATGTTTTTCAAAAGGTTGTTTAATCTTCCGTAGTGTACTCCAGGCTATACTATCAGACTGGCGACAGGGACATCCCATGTAGCTCTATTGATTTTCAAACATGATTTTGACCGGATTATCAAAATTCTGGAAATGCCTAAACAGAGCTATCCGAGAGTTTGTTTTTGTTGTTGTTCAGTTGTTGTTATCGGTTAAGGATACGGAAAATAGAGGAAAAAGAACGTGTCAAATACTCAACTATAATTAGATATTGCAGATAACTCTTATTTGTCCAATTGATACGGATTATATGTAGGGTCAACTTACTCCAGAACTGCTGCTATCAACCAAACAAGAGCTTGTTGACAAGTACAAATCGCATCCATGCTGTCCGGATGTCTATAAAACAGGAAAATCTTCTTTCCTATTATTGTACGGAGACACAGTTTTGGATGTGGATGTGCAAAAGCACTTATTGTTAACACTATCTTTGAGATTTCACCAATGTACAGCGCAAATTCGGTTATTGAACGCGTATAATTTTAGGATTATTGTTGATGTAGAGTTTTCGGAGTTTTCGGAGTCTGCGTCGACTGTTTCGTGGTTTCCAGGAAAAAATGCAACGAAGAAAAGAATTATTGCTTAAAAGTATACACTAAAAACCCAAGTTTATTACATCAAAACAAAAACAAGAAAACAGAGGCGCCAAAAATAATTATTCATAATTTTTTTATTGTTTTCGTCAATTAAAATACTTGCGACAACTGCTTCCAGGGTAAGTTGTCACACTCCGAAATTTTTTTTTTAATTCAAAAAACCCTATTCGGACTTACTTTGGAACAACCACGAATTTTCTCTGGGTTTTCATGGGATGCATCCACAGTGCTTAATATTAGAATTGAATAAAATTTTGTTTAAAAAATTCTAAAAACGAGAGAGTAAGAAGTGTTGCCAACTGGGATTGTTGAAATCCCACTTCCAGTCTTTGTCAAATCCTGCCAGAAATAGCTAGACTTGTTTGCACTATTTGCCATCAAAAATCACCGAACCAGCTACGTTTTCCGCTAAAAAAAAACACCAAACTTCAAAAACCGAACCTGACCAACCAATTAAAAGGCGTACGTATAAAACCCAACAAAGATGAAAACGAACATATTTGCAAAACCAAACACACAAATCGATGCGCAAAAGCGAAATAACAGTTAACGTGAATACGTGATAAGGGTAGATTGGAGTGTACAATGTCCGTATGCAAATATGTAGCCGCTTCAGTAAAGAGTTGAAGGAGAAGGGAACCTATACAATGGCTTACAATGCTTATTACCTTTGAATTGATCTAAGTGAGCATGTAACATGTGCACTTTAAGGGACACTCGGCAGCCCATGACTTTAAAGATTTCAAGTCATTTCAATCAATTTTTTATAATTCTCTGCTCTGTTGTTTCCGAGAAAATCATGAACTACTACGTTAAGGCTGTTCCTTGTTTGTCACGAATATTGAGGAACTGAATAAATTTGTCACTGGTCATTACTTTCTTCATTTGTGGTCCGACAAAAATACCTGCTTTTACTTTGGCTTCGGATAATTTCGGTAAATAATTCTGCAAATATTGGAAAGCATCAGAATCTTGATTACGAGATTTTACAAATTGCTTTATGAGGCCGAATTTCATATGCAATGAAGGCATCAATACACCCGTAAGCTCTACAACTGGTTCCCATTTGACGCTATATCAACCAAAAACTTCAAGACTTACTTATCAATGTAAAAAAGACAAAAACTAACTTTATAAACAATAAACGAAGATTTTGGTTATTATTTGATGCGTAGGGTCAAAGGTTATTTATTCAAATATAAATTCCAAAAAAAAAATTTTTTTTGACCTGTGTAATTTTTTATGCATTCGAGTTTTTATGTAGCCGATTTGGATTTTGTTCATTTGAGGTTATGTTTGTAGGTTGGGTTTGTTTATTTGATATCATAATTGACTCGTTATTTGGGTTTGCATCCGCGATTGTAGTTTTAGTTCATTTGGTTTCATATTTGACTGTGTGTTTAGTGTATTTGCATTTGTGACTGTTCCATTTTGTTCATCTCAATTTTTGGAGGTGAAAAAATGGTGTACAATCAATCCGTTATAAAAAAAAAATCAAACTATCAAATTTCCCCTTAAAAATGTGAAATTGACGAAAACCACCAAATTTCCCACGAAAAAAGCCAAATTGCTTTAAAAATCGCCAAATATCTCACCAACCGCTAAAGGGGTAAATATTCTCGCCAAGACTTCCAAAACTACTAGATTTAACGAGAAAATCACCAAATTGGCAACAGAGCTGAAAATTTTCCACTTATTTGGTGTAAAATATCACCGTAATAATCAACGAACATGACCTCATATGTAAACTATTGTAACTTGGAACCACGCTGAAATTAGTTTCGTGGTAACGGATAGGAATCGAGCAAGTCAAATACGAGATGAGGATGAATGACAATCTGCGTCAGAACCATCAGGGACAATAAAAAATTCAAAGGATTATTTAGTACTGGATGATGCTGTTGCATTGCCATTTAGACAGGCAATCAACAGGCGATGATCAATTCCACTTTATACGTAAAATTCAGTAGGTTGTTTCGTTTGGAGTTGAACTTTATTGTATCCTCCCATCTGAAAATCTTTTTCTACATGTAGCAAAAAGACATAAATTTTTGCTGAAAGACATCTCTTGAATTCATATGAAAATGTTGCTCTCGCAATTCAAAGTTTTCCTATTTCAAATAATAGGAAAGATATCGTTTTGTCAAATATCTAACCACTCACAATCAATCGTATATATATACATATATTAGGGTGTTTCAAGGAAAAAATAATTTATAAATTTCCACCGTAGCACCCTCTGAAAAGTCTGTTTGGTTTAAAATTTGGTAAATATACATAAAGAAAAAAACCATAATGTCAGATTCTCTCAAAAAATGAGCGTTATCCGTTACATCTAAGATTGCGCTCATTCGATTAATCACTTTTTGTTCCATATTTTTCAACTTTTTCCGGGGTCCCATTTCAATATGTGCTGAAACGCGCGCGGGATCATGTTCTGTGTAGCGACCAGCGGTAAGAGAGAAATAGTTATGGTTTATCCCATCCGCACTTGTCTGATACATGGTGACTACCTAGTCCAAAAAGATTCATTGTCAGAGCACAATACTGGTCGTGGCGTAAGCTGTGAGGCCGATGATTGCAGACAAGATGATATTTGTGTAGATAATATATACATTCTGAGCTGCAAACTTTAGCCTCACAGTTTACGCCACGACCAGTCTTGTGCTCTGACGGTCAATGTTTATGAATGAGGTATTGTTTTTAATATCTTAGGATTTTTAAAGGTGAATTTTTTCAGGAAGTTCACTTTCAAGCTGAGGCTTATCACTTTTGAATCGCTTGAGCTGTGGACATCGCACAAAGAAAAGTTTTGTAGAGAATTTAATTCGCTATACAATACTTACCGGATCAAGTCCGGGTCATTGAATACGGGCGGGTGGTAACCAATTTAAAAAAGTGACATATTCCCTATGCTTATTAATATACACGTCACAAACTATGTAATCCGTCGCTCGAATCGCGCGCGTCACATCCAACAAGTAATGTTTGGAAATCACGTTATAATACTAATTGCTTCATACGCCTATTTAACTGAGAATAAAACTTGTCATACGATCAACGAGTTTTTTTCCAGATACAAATGATATGAGCCCACTATTCGGTTCTTAGAGTGATCCTTTTACGGTCAATCAACACAGGTATGAGCATCAAACTTATGTGTGTCTATGGATCATATTTATATGTAATATTACGCATCATCTCTTTCTTGCAGAATGGAAATTCAAGCGATACCGAATTATATGAACTACTCATTCGATGAATAATCTGTTGAATTCTTATAACTATTTCAACCTGATCTTAATACCAAAAAAAGATGCCTCGTATTAGTGCCCCGAAATTCAGTAACAGTAAACCAAAAACTAACTGATCGTGAGTTTGAAAAGGAGCTAAAAATCGAAACTTTGTCAGAGATTTCTATGAGAGAAATATACCTATGCAATTTGAACGCACATTGAATTGCACTGATAGCAGAAACCTGCATCAGTGTTTTCTGTAGTACACAATGCATACATGAACCTACAGGAAGCGTATCCAAACATTTCACGAAGGCTACGTACATTCGAATATCTACTCGAGTCGTAAATACAAATAATGAAAAGAATTTTCACCAGCAAAAAGTACAACTCATGTACACGTTGAGGCTTTTGCACACTCGGCATATTTTCGGTAGCGTAAAAGGGTGCCTGCCAGTCGGGTATTTGTATATTTGTAGAAGCAGAATACGACCACCACCGTTATCACGCTGTTACACGACTAAAAATGCTAATTGTGCGAATCAAAATTAGTCGAAAGCTAAAGTAACCCTCTTTTGTTTTTTCGAGGTTGCACGTGAACTTGTATATCTGAAGAGTCCCACTCACAATTTATTCAGAGTTTAACACAAATGAATCATACTGTTAAACTTCACTGAATAAAACGGGTTAAAAAGAAAGAATAATTTGCGGGCTTTTAATTTATTGTTTTTTACACATTTTATCAACCGTCTTGAAGTTACGTAAAGAAAATATTTTACCGAAATGAATACATTTTCAAAATAATGTGATTAAAATTGAGTATCAATTTAATTATATTACCCGGCCTGTCCAGCAGATCATTAGGTAGTTTCATACAATCGTGATTGAACTTCACTTCTTTTGTTCTTTTAATCATTCACATGCACCAAAAAGCACAAATAAATAATCAATGGCAATTTGTGCTCGGTAAAAATATAAATCCAACTGAAAAGAATATTGATGTAAATAAAATGCAATCTCGTTGACAGTAATCAAGTATCAGGGTACGACAAACAATTTTACACTGCATATAAACTGAACACTTGCTGAGGTGAACCGGATCACGTTTATCATACAGAGCTCATGATTCCAGTTCTAAAACTTGGTTGTGGTCATGAATTCTAAGGAACCCCCCATAATAAAATCTTCGGCTGCCTGAACGAATTGACTATTATTCTACAATATCGTCAACATCCATTACTATGGGAGAAATCAAATGATTTCATAGATACTCAATAAATGTGAAATAAAGTAATTTACGATTTTGATAGCCTTTCGGAATGGGCCAACGGTCAAGTAATCTATTTACTACACATTTAAACCGTACGCTTTCGATACCGAATTATACGCCTGTTCTAAAAAAAGAGTGTTGTAAACTAACAAATAAAACGAAATCGTTTGCGTCAAACGGAACATGTGCAATTACTGAATATAATGAATTCATCTTTCACGTTTCCACTTGGAGAACGTCGCGTATATTCATTCAAATGGCAGTAAACAAACTGTCCAAACATTTACAAAGGTGATAGGCCAAGAGTCAGGGATTTTTTTTTTTCTGCAATCTCCTACAGAATTGATTTTCTGGTAAAACAATGCTGAAGGGTGTCTCCAGAATGTAAATTCAAATCGGTAATGTAAGAGGAGGGGAGGGGGGTTGAGCTTCAGCTGCCATCTTGGAAAACCATGCATGATACGGAAAATGCGGTGCATACCTTTTTTGTAAGTAATAAAATTCTGTGCAACTTTTATACAGAACTTTTTTCTGTATAATGCATACATTTTGATATATAGTGCGGCAAACTTTTCTCAAAATGGTTATTGTCAAAGATATAGCCAACAGTTGATGAAACAGTAAAAATGGCAATGATGAAATTTGTAAAACATAAAATTTTCAACAAGTTTTGTTTACATTTTTTTCCACAAAATTTTTCATGAAAATGAAGAACTTTAGTGCGCTACAAATAAAAACCTATGCACTATGGAGAAAAAAGTTTTGAATGAAGGTTGCAGAGAATTTAATTATCTACAAAAAAGGTATATACCGCATTTGTCGTACGATTCACGGCCAGGAGATTTTTGTTAAAACTTGTTTTCCAATATGGCGGCTGAAAATCAACTACCCGCTCCCCCCTTCTTTCCGCAAATTTGAAATTACATTCAGGGAACACCCCTCACATTTTTTAACAAAGAAATCAATTCTGTAGGAGGTTGCATTATGAACTTTGCTCTGACTCTTGACCTATGATCCTATATTTCTAGAAAGAGCATAGGTATGTTTGGCACACCTAAGTTTGTTTCACAAGAAGTTTATGGAAAACAAAATAATAGGAAAAAGATTAGACACGCGAAATTCTTGGCAAAACTGTAATTACCAATGACTTTCAGATGCATAAGTCGATTGATAACGACTTGAATTAGAGTTATGGCTATAATTACGTAAACTTTTTATTCGCATCTGATTACATACTTCATGCTGACTCGACTATGCGAACAATAGAATAGAAAAAAGGAATTTCAACTATGAATTGGAAACCACGTAATCGTACTTCAGCTGTATTTCAAACCACTGACGCATCTGTTTGAATTGACATTCAAGGAGGTGGATAAATGCAGACTGTAGTTTTTGCCCTAAAATATGACGCATTTGGGTTGAAAAAGTAAGACTGAAAATCGGTTGAGTCGAAATAAATGTGGCTGTTATAACGAGAGGTTATACATCTAGAGTCAAATTCAACAATTACATTGACCCGTGCATAACGCGGATAAATCTAACTTGGCTGGATTCACTCGTCTTTCGATATTTATCTTTTTCTCGATTACTCACGCTCCCTTTATTTTACAGTTAAAAATCATCTTTTTGGCGGCCATGATGAAACCTTGTCAAGAATAAACTAAATTGTATATTACAATACATATATCATACAAGAACAATACCGAAGGTGTTGAAATTAAACGGAGTTTGGATGTTGGTTTTCAACGCCTACCTTATAGCTGACAGAGTTTCGGCATGGATTTATCATTCAAATACACGTGGCAATATGGTGGTAATCAAACACCCAGTGCTGCGACAAATTCATGGGTCCTTTGTAAACAACAGGAACATCCCAAGGAAAACTTGTGAATGAAAGCTCTGTGCCCCCAAAGAGTCTGTGATCTGATCGCATTTTCAATGGCGTTACTGCGTACTCATTTCTCTCCCAGTTGCCAAAATTATCGGGATTTTATGGAATTAAATTATTACATCCGAGCTGGTAAAAGTTTTGACAACTTTCACGCATCATAAATTATCCTCTCGCTAGGGTAGAAGGAACGACACAGTGATTACTGAGGTCGTCCTTAGGTTCTATATCGCTCATGATGGTATCAATCTTCAGTGAAAATATCAGCTCCTCCTTGATTCCACATAATCACAAGAGTTGTAATTACATTACTGACAGGTGATGAAAAATGTGGTAATAAATTACGAGTTTTAATTAGAAGAAAAACTTGCTGCCCATACTGTGAAATATGGCGTCATAAACAGATATTCGATAAGCGGCTGTGCTAACCAATATCATGATACAAAAATTAAGTTCCAGTGCTCAACCCTTTGAAGGCAGGAATTTATCGCTCGAAGACCCTTCCAAAAGTGAATTTTAGTTTCGTGTCAGTTAAAAAAACTTCCGGAGACGGTAAGTTAGAAAATTATGAAACGCAGTGAAAGCATACGTCATGCATCAAGTGATGTAATGCACCATGTAGTGAAAACCATAATGGTATGGCTAATGTACACATCCAATATGAAAAAAATTCTACTGGGATTGAACTTCAATGGTACAAAAAAATATTATAAATGAGTGAAATACGACAAATCTTCATTCGACTTTATCAGTTTACTTTGCATGATGCGGATGATTGATCATACATTTCCTACATTGTTATGAAATAATTATATCACTAACGTGCCTTTATTGCTCATTCATTTCTACTAAGTTTTCAACGAAGTCTACAGAAATCTTATTCCTTCATGTAAGTTATCAAAAAAATGCAATATTTTTTAAGTAAAACAAATATTACAAGACTTGAAGCATACTTTTCCAAAGTTCATATTACCGAATTCCTAATAGCCACAAAGATCCTCTCTAGTGAAATCGGGTGTCATACAAATCATGCAAGTCACTCTTTGAATTCTTATCCACTATGTTGGATCTGCAATAATATTATTAATCCTCAAGTCTGCTCTCCAATTCAGATTCCGCGACCTCAAAAACATCGGCACTGGAATCTGTATGCAGTTCTAAATAATTTTTTATGACATAATTTTAGTATGCATTTCTTTTTTTCGTCTAAAAAGCATGTTACGATTCATTATAGATTTCTCTTGGAGATACGTGAACTTTTATAATTTAACTATTTATTTATAATATTTTCATCAACAATAGAAAATGTAACTAAAATGATGAGAATAAAAAAATCACCTGCCTTCCTATAACCTAAAGGTATCAATCCAATATCATTTATAGTTTTCCCAATACAAAATACTACCAATTTACCTTCTTCGCCCGGAAGTAAGAAATCCTACATTGGTGGTAAGCATTTAAAATTTGAATAATGATCGATTACGTTGAATTATGACGTGAAAATTAACAATACCGTGTCGTTATTTAAATGACGACCGGGCAGCCACTTTGGATCCTAATCGTTGTTAATGGATATTACCTCGACTATGGAAACTCATTTTAAATTCTATCAATGCTGCGGTTCAGTTGTTACCTTGCGTTCAGAAAACTTCACCCCATTGTGAGGTTTATCAAGTAATTAAACGTAAGTCTTCTTTTACGATTTTTTTTTAAATTTTTTTTCTTGCTGAAGAATATTTAGTCATAACTTATATGTCACTGTATTCAATTAATATATTTCAGTTTTCTAAGCAGCGGCCCTCTCACGACAGAACCGTCAAATTTATTTTTGACTTTGTTGATCTTCGACACCGAAAACGTCTACACATAATTTCACGATAAGGTTGAGAAATTAATCAACATTGCGAAAATAGGTATTCCCAACATTTGACGGAAAGTCTAACAATAAGATGCTAACTAAAGTCGAAAGCAGAACAACGACTCTTAATTGAATTATGGAGGGAGTCCAGACCCAATAACACCGCCTACGATTTCAGCAGTGTACTTAACGCTGGGTCACGTCTAAGTAGGATCACATAATGGTCACACAGGGTAAAATTTATCCCAAACGTGATATTTTATTCAAAAATGAATTCTAATAATCTATAAAAAAAAAGGTATTATTTAAGGATCGCAGAAAAAGTTTTTTCAGTTTTCCCAACCAAAATTGATTGTTTAAATATTGTAAAACATCGGCAAAGTTGAAGAAAGTGCCAAAAATATCCGAAAAAAGATCTTCATACGGCATGAAGAATAGTGCCGAGTGGCTCATTGCCACGACCGAGGGACACTACGAGAAGTTTTAAAAATGTTTCGAGTGAAATTCATCCCAAGTGACCTATTAGATTTTTCTTTACATGCGATTCATTTGATATTTGGTATGCACGGGCTTTTGGGGCGCTGATTCCGAATCTGAACTCGAATCTGAATATTCAAAATGGTGGATCTAGTACGGCAGACGTAAATTCAAAGAGTTATTCAATTTTTATAGAACTTTATGTTACTTGGTTTTTGCGAATCTGAACTTGAAATGCGAAAATTCAAATCGGAGGATCTACTATGGTGGACAAACAAAAACATCAAGAAGTAAAATTTTTTGGTGAGTATTAAGTTTGTGGAAGTACTGGCATTCGGATTTTAACAGTTAATTAGCAGAAAATGCTTTTTTCCGTGGAAAAATACGGCTTTCGACCATTTGTTTACAGATACTATTTTTCAATTGATAAATAGATAAATTATATATTTTTTTAGATTTAAAAATATTTCAGGCACCAGTTGGAACGAAAAAACTCGGAAGTTGTTACCAAGAAAGTAGTTTAATAAATAACAAGCTGCACAAACAATGTGAGATGTCGAGCGTTTTAGCGTGAATTATAGGTGTTCACAACAACATTGTGAACGCAACTCGTTGGTCGCGCGCCTTCCAACCCACGCGAGGCAACCAGCCTTTCACACTTTCCAATCACGCGACCCAGAAGAAAGTGTGACGTCACGCGCGCCGCTCACGCCACCCAGGCAGCCGAGCGCGTTGCGTAATCAACCAACGTGGTCTCCCGCTGACAAACACCAACCGAGGCTGCAATAAGAGACGACCGATCAGACCGATCGGCAGGACACTTCGGGTTCACCTCGTCTTGACCAACACTACTAACGCTGACGCTACAACGCCACGCCTTACGTACGCTTCAACGCTACGCCGACGTTACGCCACGACGACATTTGACTGACGCTACGACGACACGTTCGAAGACAGACCGGACAGCAGACTGATTGCATGGCGGATCCTGTTTATCTGGCTGCGGCCAGTCCACATACAAACAGAGCAGCTTCAAACCCTCCAGCTCCTTGGGTACTGCACTCTATCGATATCCCGTCACGGCCGCTCACCAGACCTCCAGCTGTCCTACTTTCCTTGTAGGATGTACGGAAGAGCTAGACTAACATCACCTAGCTACTACAGACGCATCCCGGCTCCAGTTTTCCCGTTTCCCGAGCCGCAGCGCTCATTCGTGTCGACTGCCACCCAGACAACCGACAGTGAGTGGGAGTCTCCAGTAAAGACGACTGAGAACCGCCGTCCCCCGACACCACCAAGCTCTCCAGAGAGCCGGTACACGCCGCCACCTAGGACTGAGACTGACCCCCCTCGACGCCCGACATCCTCGCTGCAGCCTCCACCACAATTCAAAAGGACAAAAACCTCTCCTATTATCACGTGGCAACCATTATTCTAACTTGTACATATGTAAATAAAATAAATAAGATGTAAAATAAACTCAAAAACAAAAAACTCATCTTTGACTTCAGCGACCCACACCTTCCACGCGGTTCGGTCGAACTACTAGCTGTCAAATAGCGAACAATAGGGTTAAAATGCGAATGGAGTCCATGTGGACCCTACATGCTCCTTCTAGGATTAAGGAGATACATACCTCCAGTGCTGGTAAAAATTGATGTGTGTATGGTTGTATTTTATGGACTGTATTGTGAAAAATAACACAAAACATTGATTACAGATTACTTATTGCTCGTTCAAAGGTGAGAAAAAATTCTTTTTGTACGTAAATTCGATTGCGTAAAATGGTAATTTTGATCTAGTGTGCATAAAATCGAAAAGTCGATCTCAACCCATTTGACGCTAAAATAAGCTGTACAATTACCCGAATGGTGTATCCTTACGGCGTTTACGTGAATAATAATATAATTATGACGTATCGTATGTTATACTGATTATTGTGTTTTCATGTAGTTCATGAATACCTTCCGTTGTTTTTTATTTTATTTTTTTTAATTCTAGCCATTTATAGAAGCCAGTAATTATGTTAGTGTTTATACTAACTTTGAATATTGAAAACCACTCTTGACATTCGTTTATCGTTACGCTTACATCGAACATGAGAAATAGAATTATTACCATGCAAAATTCTGGTTATGTCAGTCCTTTTGTATTATTACTTTCCTTAAATAAACAGGTATATACGTACACATAGATTTCGATAGTTAATTTGACCTCTACATTTGATTTAATATAGATTTTTATATATAGCGCGGCAAACTTTTTCCAAAATGGTTATTGCTATATACATAGTTTTGTTTCAAACGGTTGATGAAACAGTAAAAATGGCGATGAGGAAATTTGCAGAGCATAAAATTTCCACTTATCTTTATATAAATTTTTGTTCCATAAAATTATTTATAAAACAAAACAGTTTGGTGCGGTATGAATAAAAACCTATGCACTATACAGAAAGAAGTTCTCAACAAAAGTTTCAGGGGATCTTATCATCTCCGAAAACGATCGCTACTGGTTTTGTCGTACGATGCATAGTACACGAGATATTTGATGAAACGTGTTTCCAAAAATGGCGGCTGAGGCGCAACCGCCCCCATCCCGCTAATTTGAATTTACAGTTAGGGAACACCCCCGAATATTTTCCAAGAAAAAAATCGATAATGTAGAAGATTGCAGAAAAAAGTACCTGTCTCTTGGACTAGTTGCGCTTCACGGGCTGCATGATCACGTCAGTATAAGTTGATGGATCTGGAAAATTCAAAAAAGTGTTTGTACAATAATGGTTTCTTTATAGTCTTTGGAGCCAAATTTTTTAATTTCAATAAGAAACAAGCATTTGATGACATTTTGAAGGTTGAAGAACTATTTTCATCGAAAATTTTATTCTTTTTCGATTCATAAAAAATGTATGAGATAAAATATCAAAATAATGGCTTAACAGACTGTGTCGCCAACCGAAAACACCTAATGAATCCCCTTCATGTCGCAAGAGTTTCAGCAGACAAATCGCATGCGTAAGGTAGTGGAGAAACGGGGACGAGAGAGTAGGACGAGATGTCTTGCACGGCTCTCATCGTCAGAGACCCGTGAGCTCCGTAATGCAGACAAGTGGCTTAGAAATACCAAGGTGACCAAGAGTCTGTAGGAGCGAGCCTACGAGAAGCGAGTCTACGAGTTGGTGGTGCGGTCTCGGCATCTTTCTGAGGAAGAGATGGTTGAAAGACCGTACATGTACATCACAAGCGAGCCAGGCGTGAGGTAACGCGATTGGGCGTCTTTGCCAGCAAAGCAGTGCTGCGTTGTACTAGCATCTGGAGGTAACGGATTGCGAGCCTGTGCTGCGCTTGCGCGGAAGCGAGTGTGCGTGCCGAGCTGGGGCACTCGAGTGGCGTAGAAGCAAGCGGACACTTGCGGCTCTAGCGCCGACTAGAGCAGATATCGAACGAGTTCCACTTTGCAAGTGAGACCTGCGATAGCCCCTCTTATCGTCAGGTGTTATGCGGCTACACATTTTTCCCGAAACAATCCAGGGCATTTAGATCAAAATCAGCCGGAATAAAGAAGTTTTTGGAGACAGCAGATATCGACATGCGGTTTTCTGCATTGTGTTCAGGAAGGTCCCAGAAAAAAAGTCTATATCGTCTGGTGGGGCTATTTTTCGAAAAATACATTCTGGGCCAATAAATGCATTTTGCAATATTATGAGAACGACTGGAATCTCGGAAAAATCGCTCGGAAATCGTTACTCGGGGGTTTTTGGGGGTGCTGAATGCAATTCTGGCGTTAGAATTATCCAGGGGCGTTCAGGGGTGGCTCTGCGGGGGCACCCGGGGGGTGATTGGGGGGAAAATTGCAGCGTCCATGAAAACAAATGAAAATCGTTACTCGGGGGTTTTTGGGGATGCTGAATTCAATTCTGGCATCAGAACTATTCAGGGGTATAAATTATAAAAATTTTAATTCAATATTGTATCATATTACACATATTATAAAAAAAATTGGTTCGGAAATCTTTCCTACCTGAAAACTGGATTCGAAAAAGGCGCCAAAACTATCAAGAGAGTACAGTATCGTTACCGCGGGTACCGGCGTGAACATAAATTTTCTGTATCGACTGGAGAGAAAAAATACAGTAATACCCCGACTTACGCTACCTTGACATACGCGAATTCGGAGTTACACGATTTTTTAATTTTCCCATCTATTCGTTTTTTGTGTGAACGCCGCGCAGTCAAGGTCAAATTTGAACTGAAATTTCACAAAAAACTTTAAATAGCGTCTGGAAAAAACTCTGTCCATTTTTTTTCTCAACTGAGACTCAGGCGGAATCAGTGCCAGGGCCTGATGAAATTGGTAATGTGATAAAAGACGTTGTCGAACTTCGTAGACAAATAAATTTTGAAGTGGATAGTGATGACGTTCAAGAATTGCTGGATTCACACAACCAGGAGCTTACAATTTATTGAATTCGGATTGTGTTTATACAGTTTATAATAATGTAAATTGTCGTATTATCTACAATTAGTTACACACGTTTTTTTCCTATATTATTGTTTTATTTAGTCTCCGGTCCCCATTAAACATACTTTGCATGTCTTTATATGCAAAATTGTACTCCGACTTACGCGAATTCGACTTACACGGATAGCGCTCGATCCTACCTATCGCGTAAGTCTGGGGTATCACTGTATAGGACTAGTTACCGCGCGCAATCGGTATTACATCAGTCGTTTGAGACCACGTTGTTTTTTTGAAATACGTAAGTACAGTGCTGAAGTAATCAAGTTTTTTGGGTTTTGGACCTTTTTTTTTGGTGTTTGAACTCTGTCCCGCACTTTTGTAAGTCATCGTTTGGTGATAGTTTAGAATTTCGATAATATTTTTGTCACTCAGTTGATTTAATATTTAATCGTTGATAGTTCAGGTGTTCGAGGATTCATTTTTGAACGTAATCGAATATTGGCTTGACCTCACGATGGATGTTTCTGGAAATAGCAGAAGCCGTGATAGTAAAGAGGTATGTATCTTTTATGGGATATTTTATTCGAAGCACTTTCAGCATATGATTAGTACGTGGCCATATAGAAGGGAGAGTATTATTGTCTGTATTCAAGGTTTTCTCGGAACGAACATTATGAAAAAGTTCAAAGTCATGGAAAGTAACTTGGAAATCCCCTTTTTGGCGTTGTTGACCATACACATTATTCATAACAAGTTTTGATTCCCTGGAATATTGACGGATTTGTGTTTTTTAGATGGAAGACTTGGGAGAAGAAAGATTTTGCTACATTTGCCGCAATGTAGAGAGTTGGCCTGTCTTCTTCAGCCTTGGCAGCCCCCTGATAGAACTAAAAGCGACTGGAATCCGGACGTTAATCAACACATCCCAAGACCGTATGGACGATGATTTCCATGATATTATCTCAGATATAACGGTAATAAATGTACATAAAACCTGTTATAAAAAGTACACTCATCCAATTTATAAAAATGCCGCCCAAAAACAAAAAATCTCGGAAAAAGATGTAGGAGAGGGGTCTTCTAAAAATATAAGTGTAGAGGAAGAGAGCAATGATGATGGGTTTCAGTGGACAAAAAAATGTTTTACTTGCACCAATGCGACTCCTACGAAAAGAAGCCGTAGGCACAAATGGAGAGAAGTGAAGAGTCGTAATGTGAAGGAGCCGATTGTTGAAGCTCTGGTCTACCCTGGTTGTCAATACGATGAGGTTAAAAAACAAGAGACTCTCCAGCGAATTGAAAATGTACCAAATTTCGAGACTATAGGTGCTGTGTACCACAAAAACTGTTACAATGAAATTTGTATCCCTGTAAACTATCCTCATCATACAGTAGACCTCACAGCCAACATAGACCAGGCGTTTGATTTGATTATAAAGTATATCGATGACCACGAACAAACTCAATTTACTTTAAAAGAATTAGTACAACAGCTACCAGATGACATTTATAAGCCCTCTGAACGCACAATTTTGCATCGGTTGAAGACCTATTATGGGGATCAGAACCTGGCAGTAATTGGAAAGCAAAAATCTTCTACACTTATTTGTGTTTCCTCGAAAGGATTGTACGATGCTTTGAATGAAAGCTGGCAAAGAAAAAACCCAGATGAAGATCCCGATATAGAGGATTTAAAAAAAGCTGCTGCAGCCATTATCAAGGAAGTTCGTCAAGAAGAGTGCGATTTTACTCGGTATCCACAAGGCGACACGATGCTAGACAATTTGTATGAAAAAGTACCGCCAAAACTCATATTGTTTCTGAATTCTCTGTTACGTCCAGCATACCACTTCTCTCTATTTTTCCTACTCGCTAACTCTCCCACAGTTCTTACATTAATCTCATGGTTTCTGTCCTGTCCTCTTATCTCTACGTAGTCTCACGCTATTCACTATCGCGCTCACTCATCAAATTCTATTCCCTACCTTTAGCATCTTCACACCTTTTCTGTATCCGTACGTTTCAAGTCTCGAGCTACACTCCTATTCTAACTCTCGACAACTCCACATCTGTACTTCTTATATATCTTTCGCACAGCACAATTCATTCCTACCGGTATCTCAACTTCTACGCAATAAACATATAATCGATTTATCAAACATACTCCAGTTTATTCAACCATCATTCTGATTTCTGGTTGACCTGGAAGGTAAAAGCGAAGCCAACCAGTTTACTCCTACTGCTCAGGAGTGAACTCTACTCACGGACATAACATCTCTAATTTTAAATACTCACAGGAAGCAAGAAAAAAGGAAGAATTATGAGCAAATTATTGCATCGGTGGCTCATGTTGTCATGTCTGCGATCTGCCCAAGATATTATTTGTCTCCACTCATGTTATCACTAGCTGTAGCCCTTCACCGAGAATTTGGTACGAAAAACATAATCGAGATGTTCCATTCATGTGTTTTGACTGCATTATACAAAGAGACCAAAACGTACGAAATGTCCGCGGCCAAGCATATGGAAATGTCTTTAAAGCCAGGGACATTCATCCAACTCGTTTGGGACAATTGTGACAGTAACATTAAAACTATACTTGCAGGCCATTTTCACGTTGCTGATGAAATTGCCATAATTACACCTTCATCAAGTGTACTACCTCGAAACCCCATACCAAGACCGAAAAATATTTCCACCAAAGAAATGGAAATGCTTGATAATATAAAAATACTTCCGTATACATTAAAACCAGCTGATGGATTGGCAAACATTAAGATACAACCTGAAAATCTTGATGTAATTTTGAAATTTACAGAGGCCACAAAAATCGCAGCATTCTGGATTTTACAAAAATATTTGGACCCAGAGATGCCCTTGGGGTGGAACGGTTTTATAGAGGTTAACTGCCGAAGAAGATTATGAAGTTTCATTAATCCAATTTTTTCCGTTTATCAATGCCAAACCTAATGATTATGACACCTTATTTACGACAATTATGGAAAGTGTCGCTCAAGCTGAAAAACATGAAATGAAAACTCGTATTCTAATCTTCGATCAACAGTTATACTGGAAAGCCCGCGATATTGTGGCAGCGAAGCTTATTTCAAATAATATTCTCATCTTTATCAGACTTGGCGGGTTTCATACTCTCTTATCGTTCTTGGGTTGCATAGGTGTAGTTATGAGAAATACAGGACTCCATGAAGCTCTCTGTTCAACCTATGGAGATACTATTGTCAAGAAAATATTAGTTGGTAAGCAATACTCTCGGGCAATACGGTGTCATACTCTCACGTTAACTGCAATTGTCAAAAAATATTTGATGTTGCCAAGGTCAATGATCATTTCAAATCGGCACTTGAAGACCTGGGAAGTGAATTTTATGAAATGCCAGGAAGCATGGAAGATTTAGTGAAATCTGACGAATTCAATGACTCAGTCAATGCAATTGAGGATATTTTTGAAAAAATTTAAAATAATAATAGTACTTGTAAATTGTAGATAACCTATTGTCGGATGATATTGCTTGTTAAAGATTTTATATTCGCCGAAAAAAGTGGAGACTGGGATTTGCATGTCAGTACCTTGGAAAAAATGATTCCCTTTTTCCACTCAACGGGCCACTTCAA
The DNA here is from genome assembly GCF_021901455.1 of Neodiprion lecontei. NCBI lineage: Eukaryota > Metazoa > Arthropoda > Insecta > Hymenoptera > Diprionidae > Neodiprion > Neodiprion lecontei. Next base: position 19,107,300 of record NC_060260.1, read on the forward strand.
TTATGCCAAATCGGGCCAAATTTATATCCAAGATTGTAAGGATTTGCCAAAATGCATGGATCCGGATGAGTATAAAATATTGACTAAACAGGGGTACTGGACGTGTCGACGAACCAAAAATTTCTTTTTCGGAATTTTTACAGACCAGACTATCGAACAGACACTAATGAAAAGAAGTAAATTGAAGGGAGGGTTGTTTTAGAGAGGAGTGACGCCTAGTGTTGTTCATCAGTGGCTCATGGGGAGTGCCGCCACGAGTGACTTCTTGATGGCCTTGGAAAAATTTACGAAAATCACGATGGATAAAAACTTTCAGCATAAGGACTCCCGCGATTCTATGCTCATCCGAGACCAGAAAGATTTACAGAAACTGGACGAATTGTTTACACAGTTCTGCCCTTTTCCAGATGTGGACAATATAACCAATATTGCCAATGGAATAAGTGGGGATAATGCCAAAGTAACCTGTTATAGAGCTTTTGAAAAAGGACTTGAGACTATGCAGGAAATTGTAGGGAGCAAGTTCAAGGAATTGAAACTCTCTTTGACCAAAAAAATTACTTGCATCGGGGCTCAGAAGTGTACCGTTGAAGTTGGTCAACACAAGTTTTCTAACGTAGATCCCTTCATATTATTTCATAGAATTCTCACACTCAATAAGCCGGAAAGTATGGAATTTTATTCAACATTTGAATTGACAGCTTACCCACCGGCTGTGTTTGACAAGAACGGAATGAGGAAGAATGAAAAATCAAAATTGTATCAACTTTTTGAAGAAAGATCAGTAAGTGTCAGAAGTGACGACACACAGTATATTATTGATGGTGGCATGCTTCTACATAAAGTTAGATGGAAAAAGGGTGAGAACATGTTAAAAATATGCAACAGGTATGTTCAATATTTGAAGAGAGCATTTGGGAACAGAGTTTTTGTTGTTTTCGATGGATACAACCAAATCACCACTAAATCGACGGAAAGAAATCGGCGATGTATGCACAAAAATTCCGCCACCGTACGCATGGCTCCAGATTCTTGGAAGGTCATGACGGTGAGCGCAAGTATAACTCAAGACAAATTTTTAGAGAATTGCAAAAATAAGTCACAGCTCATTAAATTTCTCCAGGAGGAATTGAAAGCGGCTAATATAATGTCTTAGCAGAGTGTTGCTGATGCGGATGTTGATATTGTGCTCAAGGCCATTGAAACTGCTTCTGGAAGCCCAAACAATAAAGTGGTCATTGTTTCAGAAGATACTGACGTCCTAACAATTCTTGCTGCTCGCACTCCACCGAATCTGGAAGTCTTCTTGCTGAAGCCCCCTTACTCCAAAGCACCTGATGTTGTGTATTCTTTCGAAAGCTTAGCATCCAGAAGTGCATGCATCAGGTCTCACATATTACTTCTACAGGCTTTCACGAGATGTGACACAACGTCAGCATTTTTCTATCGGGGGAAAGTAAAATTCTGCGATATTTTTGAGAAATCCAACGATTTACAGGGATTAGCAGAAATATTTAAGCAAAACTGTGTACCTATCGATAATTTAATAGATAATGGGCTTCGGTTGGCTTTAGGTCTTTACAGGGCACCCAAAGAGTTTCGCACGAGCGATAAACCTGCGATTGAGCTCGTCCAAAGCTATCGAGCAAAAATGTATGCTGAAGCCAGCAATTCAAAAAGAGTCGATCCTGCACGCATAATCCCGACTGTGAATGCGTTGGTCGAGCATATCAAGCGTGTCTACTTTCAAGATTAGGCTTGGTACACTCCACAAGGTCAAGACGAGACCTTGGATCCGTTGGAATGGGGGTGGGAATTGGTGAATGGAGAGCTCAGTCCTGTCACCATGACCCAAGAAGCCGGTCCCGAGGAAATTTTGAGCAGTATTTCTTGTGCCTGTGAAACTTACTGTGGCACAAAGTGTGGTTGCCGAAGAAGTGGATTGGAGTGCTCACTTGCATGCAAGCATTGCGATGGCAATTCTTTCAATCAAAGAGACATTTCGAACCAGCCCGAGGATAGTGATGAGGAAGAGTATGAAGAAGGGGAAGAAGAAGAGTTTCAAGAAGCAGAAGTTTAGTATTTATGTTAAAAATTGAACTTTGCGACGGATAATTCAATATTAATAGAAACTCCTACGATTTATCATTTGAATAAAGTGTTATGTTGATAATTTGTGATTTTTCACTTTCTCCATTACCTTTTCCCATAGAGCAACAGGAAGCAATTTGTTTATAATATATGTAATATGATTCAAGATTAAATCAAAATGTTTATAATTTATACCCCCGGATAATTCTAACGCCAGAATTCAATTCAGCATCCTCAAAACCCCCCGAGTAACAATTTTTGTTTGTTTTCATGGACGCTGCAATTTTCCCCCCCAATCGCCCCCGGGCGCCCCCGCAGAACCACCACCGAACGCCCCCGGGTAATTCCACCGCCAGAATCGAATTCAGCATCCCCAAAAACCCCCTAGTAACGATTTCCGCGCGATTTTTCCGAATTTCCAGTCGTTCTCATAATATTGCAAGTAATTATGAAATTGCAAAATGCATTTATGGGCCCAGAATGCATTTTTCGAAAAATGGCCCCACCAGACGATATAGACTTTTTTCCTGGGACCTTCCTGAACACAATGCAGAAAACCGCATCTCGATATCTGCTGTCTCCAAAAATTTCCGATTTATTTCCTATCTTCCCTGGACTAAAAGCACGGCAACCGCGGAGGTGAACAGCCTACCAACGGTGGTCTAATACCCTAACCGCTACGGGCGTATGAGTCCTACCCCGAGATTCGTTCCTCGAAACGTAAGCCCGTGTGTTCGTGAGAGACCTAGGTACAACAACGACGAGTTCAAAACACAAATGCGAGAAGTTGATCATTTGCACCTGTTACCCAGAGCCGCGTCGAAAATACAAAAGGCGGTTCAGATAGTCACGGTTTTTCCTGGATGATCGGGATTGCACAGAAACTGACTCTACTTCTTGGGTCGATTATCGCCGAACGGCAGAGGGTTGGACGAAACACACCTATGCTCATTTAGCTCAGCGGTACGGTATGATGGTGTGAATTTTCCAATGTCTTCAGACGAAATTCCAAAATTTGAAAAACCTAATGAACTTTCAATTAATGTTTACGGTATAGATCGTACCGAAAAACAAAAGCATAATGAACTTGTACCCGTTTCTTTGAGCCGAAACAGGTCTGATAAGCTTGTAATTCATCTTACAGTGTTAGAAACTAAAATCGTTGACGATAATGACGATGATGATGATGATGATGATGATGATGATGATGATAATGACGATATAGAAAAGCATGAAAAGAATGTAGTAAATCATTTTTCACGGCTAACAAAATCTCAAATTACTGGCCACCGTGCTTGTATATGGTTGTCCTATAGTTGTCTGAAACAGTTTTGATCTGAAAGATGCTTGTCAGAGCACAGAGCTGATTGCATGAGTTTGAACGAAACGAAAGTTATTTTACCAAAAGAAGAGAACAAGATTCTAAAATTCATAAATTTTAAACACAAAGAAACCGTTCCGTTCTGCATCTAGGCGGACCTTGAATGATGACTGCAACCTACTCTTGAAAGTATCGGGAAAAAAAGAACAGTTTGCAAAAAACATATTCCGTATAGTATAGCTTACTATCCGTATTACGCATTCAACAATTCAATTTCAACATTCAAAATTAATCGTGAAGAGACTTGCATCCAATGGTTTGTGGATGAGTGAGAGAAATTGGCATATTCGTCTATATTTATATTTCAAAACTGTTGTACCTATGGAACCACTCAATTTTAATGAAATCGACGAATCTCATTCTACAACAGTATGTCATATTTGTGAAAAACCATTCACGCTCGAAGACGTGAAACATAGCGATCACTGTCCTGCAACAGGAAAGTACCGTAGTGCTACGCATCAAGACTGTAATCTAAATCATCAAAACTCTCGTACTATCCCAGTGATATTCCACAATCTGTCAGGCTACGATTCACATTTTTTGATTTGTAAGTATTTGTTTTTTTTTTAAATATATTTTAACGAGATATAGAGAGAGATGTTATGTATACCAGGAGAAGATTAAGAATTCGAGCCGGTAACCATAATAAAATGGACAGGCATACAAAAAACAAGAACGATGATGATTACGAGAGTTACATCCGAGATTGAATTGAATAAATCGAATATATATAACAATGGAAATCTTTTAATCAGCTATTCTATTGAATTTAAATTTTCTACCTCCATTGATCATATAGATATATGTACAATTCGATAATCCATTCATTACATTTAAAATTACACGCTCATACATTCATCCCACAATCACACACAGAGTAAAATACACCGCGGAATATCATTACAATTGATCAAGTATCACATAATCAGAATTCAAATTTTATAGATTGAGGGAATTAGCACGGGTCAGAATATAGAATCGTCTTTTACAATAACGAAATAGTTTAAAAGTTGGAAATAAATTAGAAATAACTCAGCCCTTTGTTACTTATTTAGCAGCAGTTTTTTCTTGTGATTAACCAGTTGTTATTGGCTTTCGATGGTATCAGATGATTTTCGATATCGTTCTCGGAGTTTTGGGTTCAGATCAACTGTTGGAAACGACAGTGATATGTGTGCACGTTTTTTGACGTTTTGACACTCCAGTTTGGCGTCACGCACCTGCGGCGGGTGTTTGTGTGAGTGTGGTGCGAGTGAGGGTCTGTGCTTGGATTCGAGACGCCCAGTGTATGTCTGTATCTCCAACAATACGGACAAATCGTTCAAAACCATCATTTTTGTATAAATAAAGCTTATACATTTGCACATTCATTCAGGCAAATAACAATCACCTTATTGTGTTCCCACCCACTTCCCAACAGGTTATGGGCTCAGGGGTCGCGTTACAGTGAAAATCACACGGGTAGAAATTTATTAAAGTGCGATTATTTGCTCACGAAAGTCTGGCGCGCGTGTGTGTATGAAAAGTGATTCTGGGGTACGAAAATGGCGGGCAGTTGAAAGTTGCCGATAGATGAATTAAACAATGATAATTATCAGACATGGAGATACAGATTCGAAATTTACTTGCATAAACAAGTCTTGTGGGGTGTGGGAACGGGCGTGATACCAGAGGAACGACGGTAGTGTCGCGACGCGAATTCGCTCAGTGGAGAACGTGAAACGGTAGAGTCCGCGCTACCATAGGTCTCCTCGTGGAAGATGGCCAGCTCGTCCACGTGTAGAGTGCGACCACAATTAAGCAAGCATGGGATGCACTCAAGAATTACCATGAGAAAGCTAAATTAACGAGTAAAGTGAAAATTTCGCGGAAAATATGTGGACTCAAATACACCGATGGGGAGGACATGGAAGCGCATGTCAGTGCCATGTTAGGTTTAGTGGCAAAGTTAACGGCATTCGAAGAAGAACTCGCAGAAAATCTCGTTGTGGACATGATGCTTAGCAGTCTGCCTAACTCCTGTAGCACGCTTATTACAGCACTCGAAACCAGAGAGGAAGTTGATCTAACGTTGAGTCTCGTAAAAGGAAAAATTATTGACGAGTACAAGAGACGTAAGCTGCATAGCCTGAGTGGCGAATCAGATTCTGCGTTAAAAACCACACACAAAACAAACGCGAAGGTGACTACAGCGTGTTTCTTTTGTAAGAAAGTCGGTCATGCGAAACAAGATTGCAGAAGATACATCAAGTGGAAAAAGAGTAAAGAATCTGCTAACATAGTCGAGTCTGAGATGCCGTCGAAAAATTCAGCCGAGAACAATTTTTGAAGATATTAAAGAAAAGTGATCGAGAAACAGTTAGAGTGGCCAATGGCAGTCCAGCAAAAGTGTATGGTGTCGGTGAGGGTGAAGTGCAGTGCGTGGGGGACGATGAAAAAGTGACAATTAAAGACGTGTTGTATATACCGAGTTTACAAGGAAGCTTATTGTCGGTAAGTGCCCTCGACCAAAAGGGGTATAAGCTACACTTCGAAAATAAACACTGTCGCATCACGTGGAACGGGGCCGTCATCGCTATAGAGACTGAGCGCGAGTCTGAGTAGCGCCACGAGCGGCCAAATCCATCCTTATCGGCAGGACTTGCACTAACGTTGATGAGTATTCTGGTGGTCATTTGTCATTATTTTTCCGAAAAAAAACAAATATTCGTACCGAGAAAATGCCTCCTTCCAGTGAAAGAAAAGGCAAGGCTAGCTTTAAAACGATTGGTTGATTCCGGCGTAGGCATAGCACGAAATCAACTTATCGTTTTGAATGACCCTGTCGCTAGAGACCGTGAATAACGGTTCACTCGATATTTCTCCAACTGTTACAACAACTAATAATGCAAAGGCTAGCCTTGCCTTTTCTTTCACTGGAAGGTAGCATTTTCTGGGTACCAATATTTTTTTTTTCTCCGTAAAAATGATGACAAATGACCACCAGAACACGCGTCGACGTTAGTGCAAGTCCTGCCGATAGGGACAAATTTCTCCACTCGTGGCGCCACTCATACTCGCGCTCGGTCTCTATAGAAGACCAATTGAGGAACCTATACCGTTTGAGGCAGCGGAGCGATCAGCAGCGCTTGTAGTAATGTCAAAACATAACACACACTGTATTCATGCGTGGCTTCGCAAACTCGGGCATCGTGACGCAGAAGCTGTTAAATCGCTTGTCAAGGATGACCTCACTACAGGTATAACCCTTAAAGAATGCGGCATCAAAGAATTTTGCGAAAGCTGCATTATGGGAACAATGGTACGTACGCCGTTCTCGGAAGAATCCGGGAACTTATCAGCCCATGTGTTATATGTATACGTAGATAATTGGGAGAAGCTCGAGGATAGACAGTTTCCAACCAAAGAACAATTTTATTTAAAATTAAACGATGAGGATATATGGGATGATGGTTATGCATACCAATGTGACATTTGGCAAACTTTCAATGTTAAAACTTTGGGGGAGTATTCGGACTTGTATTTACAGACGAACATTTTTTAAATGGCTGAAGTTTTTTTTTACAATTTTCAACAAAATTGTTGGACAACGTACGAACTGGACCCATTACATTACTACACAGCGCCCGGTATATCATTCGACACAATTTTAAAGTTCACCGGTATCGAACTCGAACTTCTCACCGATATAGATATGGTCATGTTTATCGAAAAAGGTATTTGAGGCAGTGTGTTACAATACTCTAACAGATATGCAAAGAGTAACAATAAATATATGGGAGAGGCATTTGATCGAGAGATCGAAGAAACTTATCTCATGTACATTGAGGTTAATAACTTATATGGCGCTAATATAAGCATTGCTTTGCCATGCAGATCCATCAAATGAATATCGGATTACAGGCAATTTGACGTTTCCAAGATCTCGGGCGAAGCAAACTTTGGATACAAATTAGAGGTAGATTTGTAATATCCTGAGGAACTGCATGAAATGCACTGGGATTTACCACTCCGTCCGGAGCACTACATACCTCCAATCTCGAATCGTAAACAGCTGAAATTGACAACCACGCTAGATTGTAAATAAAACTGTCATTTATCATCGCGTTATGAAACTATGTTGGCAATTATGTCTAAAGTTGGTAAAAATTCACAGAGTTCTCAAATTTAGGCAAACACCATGGCTAGTAAATTACATAGCCTTAAATACCGATCTACAGAAAAGATCAAACAATGATATCGAAAAAAGTTTCTATAAATTAATGAATAATGCAGTTTTCGGCAGAAAAATGGAAAATGTTTGGAAATACACAGATATCAGGTTGATCACTAATGTGATGGAAAATATGGTGCTAGAGCTACTATAGCCAAACCAAATTTCCATAGCTGCACCATTTTTTACAAAGACAATAATATTCCAATTGAGTAAAAGAAAAGTAAAACTAAACAAATCTTTGTATGTAGACTTCTTCATCATGCAATCTTTCGAAAACCTATATTCACGATTTCCAATCCAATTTATATTCAAACCTAATTTGTAAACCAATCAAAATTAATGTACACTGATACGGATAGTTCGATATATCACTTTACTGTCCCGAACATATACCAGTGTATGAAAAAGGACTTACAAAAATTCGATACGTCTTATCACCTACTCGATAACGTTTACGGAATACCTTTTGCAAATAAAAAAGTCCTCGGTTTGATGAAAGACGAAAACAATGGTAGAATAATGTAAGAATTTTGAGGATTAAGAGCGAAACCATATTCATTCCGAATTTTAGGAAATCACAAGGACAAGAAAATGTGCCAAAGGGGTTGAAGGATCAGCATAAAAAACAACAACTTCTAATTATTAGTTGGCATGTGCTTTACAATATAATCATTTGATCAAAAATCATAATCTGATATCAAGTCAAAAGCATGAAGTATATACTGTGGAACAGAAGGAGGTATCACTAATCGTAAGCTGGAACGATGACAAGTGAATCGTGTTTCACAACACATGCGATACGCTTCCGTGGGGCTGAAAGCCTAGACCTTAGTATACGCTGCAGCTTTATAATTACTGCATGCTAGTGTATAGAGTATAAAATATAATTACAATGTATACAATAAATACATAAATATTCAGGTGGTCCATTTACCTCTTTCATTTCGAATAACGGGGTTATTATCAATTGTACGGAAAAGTGTCATGTGGAAAAATTGTTGCATTTAAAGAAGGAAAATGAGTTGTGGAAGTGAATGTCATCTAAATATCATATCACATGAGATTTCGATGGTCGCAATGATTTTTCAAACAGGAATACCTATTTTCTTACTCAGTACAAGCAAGCTGACATCAAAACGCGTCCAACCATGTGCAACAACATGACCTTCGAATGACCTTCGGCTCCAAGATTCATGATTAAGTAATCGAGGTGGGAATTCGAGGAGTATGAATTTTATCGGCACATTGAATACTTCTTTCACGTAATTTATTGTATCAAGTGCTCAAAATGTTGTCCATCAACTTGATTGCACTTGTCAATACGCATAATCAAGGATTCCTTTGCTCTGCTTATCATTTCCGGAGTAATACTTGCACACGCGTTCATGATACGGTCCTTGATATTCTCCGGTGTTATTGGGGCGTCTCGGTACAAAATATCCTTGATCATTCCCCAGAGAAAGAAATCAAGAGGTGTTAAGTCAGAAAAACGAGCGGGCCAACAAACTTGTGCTCCTCAACCAATCCATTTTCCGGGAAACTTTTTGTTCAGTACATCACGTGATACATATGAAAAATCTGCTGGTCAACCATCGTGTTGATACCACATCAGTTGACTATCTTGTAATGGGATATTCTCTCATAATTTCGATAACTGGCCAGTTAACATGTCGACGTATTTTTGTCCATTTCGTTTTGCATCAATGAAAACTGGGCGGATAATTCGATTCTTCCATATGCCATACCACACATTTACACTCCATGGACGCTGGCGAACGACCTCTCGAAGCCATCTCGGATTCTCTTCCGACCAGTAATGCATATTGTGCATATTGACTTCGCCATGGCTTGTGAAAGTTGACTCATCACTGAATACAACATTCTCGTAGGAACGTTCATCGTTCTGTAATGACCATTGTGCCCAATTACAAAAATTGACACAATTTTGAAAATCCTATTCTTTAATATCCTGATGCAGTGAAATGTGATATGGGTGAAATTTACGACGTTTCAGTATTCGCGGAATACTAGATCTGGAAATACCAGAATATCTAGCAATTTGTTGCGAACTAGCACGTGAATCCACTCTCACGGCAGCCAAAACAGCGACTTCTGCCCCTTCATGAGTTTGAGTTTTGACCCGATTTTTTAGCTCGTTGAACACTGCCTGTTTCGCGAAATCATCTAATGACGTTGTCAATAGTAGGACGAGTCGGATGTACTCGATCTGGATACTTTTCTGCATGGTGCTGACATGCATGCACTAAGTTTGCCTCGCTTCGCCATAACAAAACACCAGATCAATTTTTTCCAATTGCGTAAGCATTTTCGCAAAAAAGGCTAGAAGTACTCTCAAGTTAATGCTCTCAATCATTCCGAATTGGATTGAATGAATCAAACAAAGATTTTTCATGTTCAAAAGAGACAGAATCAGTCTCACGCAATCTACGGTGTTTGTCAACATTGTAGCTAATAGTGAAGTGTTTAATCATTACGATTGACAAATGCTTTCAGGTTGATGGACAACATTTAGAGTACTTGATGGAATAAATTACGTGAAAGAAGTATTGAATGTGCCGATACAATTCATTCTCCTCGAATTCCCACCTCTATTACTTACTCATGAATTTTGGAGCCGAAAGTCATTCGAAGGTCATGTTGTTGTACATGGTTAGATGCGTTCGGATGTCAGAAAATAGCGATTTTTCACAAATAGACTGGCTTTCTGTGGTTATGTTATATATTAAAGAAACAGAAGCATTTAATGTAATGTAGCACAGATATCGACAGATTAGATCTCAATCAAAGTTATCAGCATTTAGTCAACCCTCGACAGTGAAAACTGTAGATTCGAGAGCCTTTCAAAAACAGTTAAAATTTCGCTAAAACAATAACTCAGCTGGAAGATCCTCGTCAAGCCGGATTTGAGTTTAAACTAAAAATATATTTTTTTCTTGGCAAGAGAAGGTCAACAGAGGAGAATCCTGTTTCGAGCGAGTCTGTAAGCTAATTAGAAGCTGACATATAAATTTCGAATGGTAGCACATAAGTTCGTTCATGTTTAATTTATTCAAAAAGTGCAAAGGCAGTATTTTGCGGAGCCTGCAAGCTTTTTGGTGAATCGCAACGTCTTACAAGTCTTACAACATATTATTCTGATTGGAATAACGTTCATCAATGCGTTAAGGTCATTTCCTTTTTAGAAAGAAGTAAATCCGCAAAAAATATTCATATGTGTTTAGAAGAGCAGATAAATAGCGAGATACGGTATTGGCAAAATGTACTTAAACGGGTCGTCGCAGTTATTTAAGGATTATCATTGCGCGGGTTACCATTCAGAGGAGACGATGAACGATTTGGTTCTCTATGCAACGGTAATTACATGATGATCTTGGAGCTCATTTCCGAATTCGATTCTTTTTTGGCAGCGCACATCAAATCTCACGGTAACGCGGATAGAGGATCTGTCTCATATCTTTCGAAAACAATATGTGACGAATTCATTGAAATCACGCGAAACAATTCACTCAAAAAATTGTGTCCCCGATTAAAACTGCCAAATATTTTTCGATCAGCGTGGACTCAAAGCCTGATTTATGTCATATAGATCAATTATATTTCATAATTCGTTACGTAGATGAAACGGGTATTCCCAGAGAGCGATTTTTCAAATTTATACCGAATTGTGGTCATAAAGCAAAACAACTATCAGAAGCTGTATTGACTGCTCTGAAAGAACTTGATTTAGAGATCGAAAATTGTCGCAGGCAATCGTATGACAACGCAAGCAATATGTCCGGAGCCTACTCAGGACTCCAAGCTCGAATTAACGCAACCCTTGGCCCGACGCTCACGTGCTAGAGTCGGCCCAAAAGGCGCGAACGGGCCCGGCGCGGGCAATTTTACCTAAAATCTTATGCAAAACGCGTACAGCCCTAGGCACAGCGTAAATGCCCGCGCCGCCGCACTGCGCAGCCGACTTGGCCGGCCAGCCACTCTCCATGGTCCGCGCCGGCCTATAAGGTTACGGCTGCCGGCCGGGAGAAGACACTCTGGCAACACTTTGGCAAACACGCTGAGCAGTCAAACCACCGGCAACACTACACCCTCGGCTCTAGCCTCAATAAAAAGACAATCACAAAACGAACCAACCAGTCCTTTGTAGGATTTTTGTCTTTATTCTTCCTCTGCCTATCCTCTTTCCTCTCTTCCTGACAACCCCCCCCCCCCAAACCCTTCTCGCTCTCTCTCCCCGCCTCTATTTTTTTTTTCTTTCCCTTCTCTCCCTCTCCACCGCCACCACCCCCCCCCCCCTTCTCGTCTCCCCCTCCCCGGGCCCACGCGCCCGAATTCCGTGCGAGCGAAGCCTCGTAGAGGCTTGCACGACCCGGAAACCAACACGGCCCATCCCGCGTGGCTTATACCCCGGACCCCCGTGAACCCCGTCGAGAATCCTGGGACCCCGCCAGCGCCCACAACCTCCCATCCCCCCCTCCTCAACCTCTTCCTCGCCTTCCCCGCATCTCACCGCCAATTCCTTCACCTCCTCGCGCCTTTCTCCTTCCAGCACCTCTAAAGCCCCGCACCTACCAACCTAACCTAACCTTCAACCTTTTCCTTCTGCTCTCCCCCCCCCCCCCCCTCTTCTTATCATGTCCTAAATACCAACCACGCCAGCCATCAACGTTATTCGTAATAGACCGTCACACTAGCGTATAACAACCGGGCGCCCCCCAGACAGCTCGCGCCCCCACGTCATAGCGTGGTTGACGTGCTGTGTAATCCGACCCTGGTAATACCTATGAAGACTTGTCCTTTCACCTTCAGTACATGCATCCATCTAGGAATCAGAGATTCAACATTTAACCTTTTATACATATACATCCCTATACGTACAAAAATCTGACTTCTTACCGCCTTCCCTCTCCCCTCCCAACCAACCGCTATTGCGATTCGGGCAAGTTTAGATCAGTTCGGAATAGGTTAGCTCAAGTTCGGTATGTGTAGTGTGTAGGCTAGGTTCGGGTATTTCTAGATAGATTCGGGCATGTTCGGGTAACTTTAGCTAAGTTCGAGTAGGTTCAGGGTTTTGTGTGCGTGTGTGTGGGTTGGGTTCGAGTATTTCCGGATAGATTCAGGCAAGTTCGGGTACTTCGGCTAAGTTCGGGTTTCTTGACACGGCAGCGGCGGCAGCGATATCTTTATATAATATAGAACTATACATATCATATATCAGTCAAGCCTTTCTCTTGGCATGGCGAGACAACATTCTACCGAGCCATTTTTTTTTTTGTAGAATTTCTCCGTTGGAAATCTTCTTTCAAGATTAGCCAAAGTTAAACCTGTTTCTGAGAAGCAGATGGCAATTTCTTTCAATTTTCTTCGATGGATTGGTCATTGACTTTGGTGAAGCATATCTTACATTTCCCGAGGAAAAGACGGAAATTTGAGTGTTTTCTTAAGGTTATTCTATGGTATGTTTCCTTGAGAGGGAAGGCAAATGCCGGATAGAATCGGGGGGATTTTATCATTTTCGAGCCAAAGCTCAATATCCCCGAGGGAAGAGAGTACCCAACGCCAATATTAAAATTTTAACTTATTAAAACATGTTATGTTATCCTCATGTCAGTAATTATAAAACAAACAAAGAAAAAAAAATGATTATTTTTGAGTCGGGACGACTCAACTTCAGAGAGGGGGGTAGTGTTACGAAGAAATCTTTTTACCCTGTAGGAGTAAACAAGGGAATATTATAAAAAAATGAATTACTTGGTTGCTGCGTCAACCACTATTATTGTAAAAACAGTCTTGTGCTGGACACAGATCTGAATTGACGTATTTCTCTTGAATATACTATTTTACCAAGATTTCCTCACGAGTTTTTACTACTCTGGAACCCTTTTATTTCAATAGTAACAGTTGTTACAATATATATATGCCGGAGTATCACAAATCTCGTTTAATAATTCCATTTTAAAATGTATTTAGTGAATAAAAGGATATGTCTTCTGAAATTAAACTCTCGATGAGTCCACCGTATCAAGCGTCAAGCGTTATTAGCAAGCTATGAGTATAGCTGAATAACGGAATCTTAGCAACAAACAAATGGTTTGTTTATAACAACGCTTGGACTAAATCGACAGTTACGGGTTAGCTAGAGAGCATACCAGATGTGTCGGGTTCGTCACGCTAAATATGAACAATCAACGCCCAAATGAACACTTTACATCCTCTCCGCCTTTCCGAGGCTTTACGCGGACATATATATTTATATATATATGTGCAGAGCATGTTCTGGGAACATTTTTTCTAGCGCACGCATGGTTTGAGGACATTTGTATACTTTGGGGACAGGACTCAAATTATCCATATATTAAACGCAAACTTTGGGGACATTAACAGATTTATATATAAAGCATGGTTTGAGACCATCGAATCTTTTTATACGATATTTCACATAAGCTAATAGAGGCATACTTTGAGACCATTAAATTCATATACTTGACCGATAGTTTCAGTACATTTCGCAACATATATAAAACGCATGTTTCAAAGCCTCCTGAATCGTATATTATTCAAATGATTTGGGGACACTTTGGAATATACATCGCCGCATGCGTGGCTTATAACCATATATAAATCTCTTGAAACTATACATATAACGCGCATGCGCCAAATAATTTAATCTCATTGGTCGGTGAAATCGCGCCGCGGTGATGTTTTCATCTGCTGAGCAAGGCGCCAACGTACACAAAATGAAACAAAAGCTGTAATTCTCTCGCGCGTCAAGCCGGGGATTGAGGTTATGCTGCTGTTTATTTTTACGTAGCGTGAATTGTCTAAGAATAGTATCGTTCAGCAATACCGTGGTTGATTTCGGAAGATATTCAACCGACGCAATAAAGAATTTAACGGAAAAGCAAATATCAAATGATACAGAAATTGGGTGTTATTTATTGAAAGAAGAAATCTGAAATTCAACGTGAAATGTCATTAACAAGTGGGAGTCTGGACAAACAGAGGTAGGTAAGTAAAAACAATGTTTATTGTGAACAGATTCTTTATTTACATAAAATTAAAAATAAATGAATGGTTGAGACCCAGTAGAAGGTATTTCCAGAGTAGATTCGTTACGGTGCAGTGCTCCAGAAGTCAGTAATTAGTGCCGATGATCATGAAATAAATAAAAGAAATGAGTAACTAGGAATAAAGAAATTATTCATCTTAAACACGAAGCTTAGGAGGACATAGAGTAGCAATTAACAGAAAACGTACCCGACACAATAATCACAAAAACCCTCGCCGACATCATTGATTAGTTGACAAAGTTTTTGCAGCTCCATTGTACAACAATCAATGTTCCGTTAACAAAGAGGGTTCACCAGATATCCAAGAATAAAAAGAGAGAAAGAACAACAGTTAATATTACAGTGTAAATCATGCTACTAATGAAAAATTAGGAAACAAAACAACAACTTACAAGACAATCGTCCGATAACACTGGGAGACCAATCTCCACTCTTCTGATCACCCCTCGTCTGGCCATTGGTTGCCTTTCAAAAAGTGCTGCCTTTTTTTTTGCCTTCAAAAATACCGAAAGATCCTGTTTGATAATAATAGCTTCTAATATTTTCAGGTACGAAATAATTCATTGTCAAAGCGGGACTAAATTTGTCAGGCATGGAAGCATGCAAGTAAATTTCCAATTACGTGATCTTTGACAATGACAATATTTTAACATGGATTCAATGATAAAATTCGTTTTTTTTTCAGCAGGCTCGAAGTTTAAACTTTAATTAACACGAGGAAAATTATGCCTTACCTGATGGTCAAAACGTTTAGGTGGCAAGGATCCTGGTTTCTCGAGCGGTGCAATCATTAGAACCATTGAACCTGGTTGTTTCGTCAGACATCAGGTGCCAGAGTGAATTTTATCAGGCCATCGCCACCTTCTTAACATCAGTTGAGGCAAAATTCAAGAGCGGGATTTACAGATCACAATGGCTGAATATCCCATCATTTTACTTTGATCGAGCCAATAGCAATAAGTTTGTTACTTAACCGTTGCTGCTAATTCATTCTACCGAGGAATCATTCTGTGCACTATTGTAATTTAAGCATTATTATTGACCAGCATTGTTTTTCAAACTTTATACCATTTGATTTGGTATCTTATTTTGAAACTTACTTTTACTCTCTTTGGCATTGAATTCAGATAAATAGTTTTTCAAGTCCTCAATTAGATTGTAGGGTTGAATTTTGCTAGGCAAACTGAATCAATCTAAATCTAGAACTGTTAAATAAGTTCAGTTAAAAATGTCTTTAAATTTAATCTTAGTTGACGGTGTCATCTGGCTAGCTAGTTGCACGATAACTTGAAACCAAATTCAATTTTACACTCTTTGTAGGGTCCTACGCTAAGACTGAAAGCTTGTGAATCTCCATGTACCGCAATTATTTCTGAATTTCATGTTAGCATTATCTGGAGCAAAAAAAATCCCATTTTGAGATTGAAAATGGAACCTGAAACACAGAGTTATTCAATAGCACGAATTGAAAACCAAGAATTTTATAATGGTTTCTGCAACAAAGGGACTCTTTCCAAATATCCTTGTTAGAAGGTGATGTTCGGAGGACTATGAACAAGATATGGTATCGGATTACATTATTTGGAAAAAAATCTTCATAAACTTCGTTAAAAATTAGATATTCATTTATTTTGATGGAACAAGGGACACAATCTTTACATTACTTCAAAATTGACATTACTCTAAAACATGATTGTCCTTGAAGCTAATTGTAACATTGAGGCGCATTTTGAGAAACTTGATTTTCAACTTGTGTCACAGGATGTGATTTACGTTCCTGAGTTCTACGCTTTCGATTAGATTTTCTTTGTTTCGAACCGCACTAACATGAAATACAGAAATCATTTTAATAAATCTAATATTACTTGAATTTTCAATTTGAGTATTAGGTTCCCTTCATTTATTTAATCGAACATCATTGAAAATTTGCGAAATAAATTTTGATAATCATTCGGAAATTTTAAATAGTAGTAGCAATAATTTGTTAATCGGAAAAAATACATTGACTATCGACTATTCGTAAATTTTGTTGAACTATTTTCAAGAAAAAAAAGATTCACAGTTCCGTTACAGATAGTTAGATATTTAAATTTCTTGAACGCTCGGTTTCATGTCTCATTTTCGAAAGTGATTTTCGAACTTGCTTAGTTGCTTGAAAGTGGCGATGATCTTTGTACGTCTGACAAATTGAATGGGCAGATAACAGCGAATATCAGAGATGTAATTATTTTAGCCGTATCACCTGTTGATAGATAAAAATTCCATTGTTATTTCTAATGTACGAAATAATAAAAATGATTAAATAAAGTGTTCGCACCTACCTGCTGCGTTTCTTCCAAGCACCCAACATTCAAACAGATTTCTCATTTTAGTCGAATAAAGCCAATTTTCAAAGAGCATTAGCATCAACTTTCCGAGTCACTACCTCGACTGTTTGAGATTCTAACCTCAAAAATTCGTATGAACTACAACGCCGCCAGAAACAGAGTTTGACAGCTGAGAAACTCGGAGTGGCTAACCTGCCCGAGCAGCCGATAAAACTCGCGCATGCGCATTGTATGTATAGTTTCAAGAGATTGTCCCGGTATAGGGACGTCACAAGTTCGGTTTTCTTGACAGATAGAGGACGTCACCGCTGACAAAAAAGGTCCTTGGAGGTACCACAAAATAGTGTATGGTTCAAAAGTCATGAATTTCAGAAAATTGCCCCTACTTCAAAAAATTCCAAAGTTATGTGATGATCGACTCGGAATCTTGAATTGTGGATTTCGGTGACTTAATAGGGTGACTTGAAAAAAACCAATAGAGCCGGGTGATTAGCGGGCATCTGGATTCTGAGACTGCAAAACGTGCGATGCGTGATTTTGCGATCCTGCGTATTCTGGGGCGTATATTTTCGTTGAAAAAAACTGAGAAAAAATACTTTTCAATTTTTTCTGTAAGAACTGGCCCCCGCGACAAAAAAAAACTTCCTTTAGTCCACCTCCAAAAAGTGCACCATTTTTGAGTTGTGGATTTTTGAAACGCCAGCTTGCGATTGGGTGGAGCTAGGATTATGCTGATGAAATTCCGAATGTAAGTCGTCATTGCCAAGAAAAACCGTCTTTTAAGGCAGCCCGAAAAAGTTCACCGTTTTCAGGTTATGAATTTTCAAAAATCAGCAGTTCAAAAAAGAAAAAAAAAGAAAAATTTGTATACTGGGATTCCGAATCTAGGACTTTGACGAATTGGCGACGGAATTTCGGGAAAAATCTGTAGTCAGTCGTTATGGCGAGTACCTGAACCCCGAGTCGGCGAAATGTGCGATGCGTGATTTTGCGATTGCGGGTATTGTGGGGCGTAGACTATCATCAAAAAAACGCAGAAAAAATCCTTCTCAATTTTTTTTCTGTGAGAACTGGCCCGCGCGATAAAAAAAACTTTCTTTAGGCCACCTCCAAAAAGTGCATCATTTTTGAGTTGTGGATTTTTGAAACGCTAGCTTGCGACCGGGTTGAGCTAGGATTGTGCTGACATAATTGCGAATGTGAGTCGTCATTGCCAAGAAAAAACGTCTTGTAAGGCACCCTGGAAAAGTTCACCGTTTTCTAGTTATGGAGTTTTGACTGACTACCACGCGATCGGGGCGAGGTGAAATTTTGCAGATCCGTCTCTGAAGGGAAGTCGTTATTGCCGACAAAAAACGTTTTCGAGGCACCCCTGAGATGTGCACGGTTTGGGAGTAATAAATTTCTGAAATTTCCAAAATGGCCGACATGTTCGAAAAAGTTGCCAAATGATGTGTATCAATTTTTCTCGGAAATACAAGTACTCGTCATGAAAAAACGTTCTTCGAAGGAACCTGGAAAAATGTACTGTTTCTGAGTTATGAATTCTTTAAAACTTCAAAATGACTGCCTCTTTTTGAAAAAGTTCATGAAAGATTTTATTTCGATTTTTTCTTCGGGAGTACAGGTCCCCGTCATAACAAAACGTCCTCCGAGGCACCCGCGGAAAGTGAATAGAATCCTGAAGCCAACACGGGAATAAAGCCAATTATTCCCTCGGATGATGACTGCCCTCGCTTCGCTTAGGCAAGTGAACCCACTCCCGGGAGTAATCTTTGACTTTATTTCCCTGTTACAAAATGTACTTCTTTCTGAATATTTATGATCACCTCTTGTTGGTTTTTTTTTTAACTACACATTACAAAATCAGTAATCATCAATGAGATTCACTGATCTCTACACCCAGAGATCAGTGATGAGATTTTTCACGACATTGCACAGGAGCTAATCATTGGATGATACAATAGAACGTCTATTTAATTGGCAAGTATTGGCTCGCGGATGTCCGTGTCTCGCTTCGCCGTGATTCGCTCACGCACAGGACGCGGATCTTACCTAACCTCAAATAAATCCCGCGCCATCGCCTGTTGCATTCCCTCCATTGCGTACCCAAACCGGCCCAAGTGTGTGATTTTGCGATCGTCGCAACGTGCTGCCGTGCACTAATCGACAGTGGGTTTGCAAAATACCGCTTCTGTGGTACGTATATTTTTCTCATCATGAAGTTCTGAATTTCATACTTGATTCCTTACTGTCAGATGATGTACATATTATTAGCTATAACAATATTATCGTCTCCACGAACGTGCAGTAATTAGAGGTTATGTCATTCGTATTTATCATCAACCGGCGTGTTTGAAGTCAGAATTTTTTATTCCATTAGGATTTATATCGTTGTCGTTTTTCTATAGAAACCATGTTTTGTTTGGTGCGATTTGATGACGGTGCATATTCCATCGTATCATCTGATCGAGTCAGCGTTATCCAGGATAAGGATTGTCAAGTTAAATGGAAATCTGGAGCTAGATATCGCGCAGTGTTAATACAAACATCTGGTAAGTGATTCTAAAATTTGAAAATGAATTTGGATTATCATTCAAACGTTCACGTCTCTTGGTGATTCTCAATAAAAAAAAACAAAAAAAAACATGCGAGACAAAAAATTCTCATCTAAGGCGATTTTAAATAATGTTTCCCAGTAAAATCTTGCTAGAACTTGGTGAAAATGACGAGACAAAAAAAAAAAAAATTCATATGATTACTCCAGCGCCACAGCGTATTAAACCTCAAAATCACTAATGTAGGAATCATTTCACGTCAAGCGGGAAAGATTTGGCCAAAAATATACCTCGACGTTTCCATTCTTTTTTTTATCTTACAGAGTATTTGGGCAAAACAAATACACGACATTTTTTACATGTTATTACGAATTGAATAAATCTTATTTCATTGATATACATTATGGTATACAAATCATAGCTGTCAATTTATTTTGAAACCTGAATCTATGCAATTTATTGGTGCTTTTCTAAGGTAAATTATGCATAGCATTTATTTACAAAAATTGTCTTCTTTTATAGCTTAAAATTTCTGTCATTACCTACAAAATGATTTTGAAAATCGAAATGAAAAATTTGGAATGCACTTTTTAAAAGAAGAATGGGTGATTCTGTTCGAGAATTCAAGTATTACTCGAAAATGGCGTAAATCTTTCAACATTTGTTTCGTGACATTCAACTTACATTACACGATTTTCCAAGAATACTTTTGTTTGTCTGGTCAATGGTTTTTGAGATATATTCAGTTAGACTTATAAGCAATAACGGAATCATTTTTGCAATACTTTAGTAAGTGTTGAGAGAGGAAAAAATAATCCAAACCAATAATTAAACATATTATTTGTACATGTGGAAATACATGTGGAAAAGCATTTAAAAAATTTGGTGCATTCGTAAATTGCGGGGTCTTAGTGAATCTTGAAAGGCCCCATGTATGAAGAACCAATTTTGTATGAAATTTTTTTACCACTCAGATACAAAACAATCCTTTCTTTTTGTTGCCAGATTCTAAAGAGCAATTACGAAAGTGCCAAGAATGCCACGAAGTTTCAGTATCGTCAGACAGTACGGCTAGATCAATCGTAGGTCATGCAGCGCAAGAAAAATTCAATCATTCTTCTGAATTACCAAGAACAAACCAAAGCCATGAAATACAGGGTTTAGGTTGTTCAACACCCGAAAAAATTTCATTACCTCCTCCAGATGAGCTTACGCTATCAAATATTTCATTCAACATCACCTCAGCTGACAGTAGTGCAGCCCCCAGTTGTACAGATATTTTAAATGTTGTTGGAAAGGACTGGCTAGATGAATTTGATAAGACGACAGGTGTTGGAGATGTATGTTTAGTAGAAGACACTAATGATGATCATGTCATGAATTCCAATAACAATAATTTCACTCAGCAATTGCATCAAACTGAAACACCAAATCAAAAACCAAAACCGGAACGCAGTAAACAAAAAAAACAAATCTATTCTGCAGTACAAAAAAATATAAATAGAAAACAAGACAATCACAAGGAAAAACAGAATAACGCTGATGATCAAATAAACAATAACAAAAAAACTGACCATTCGAAAACAAACAACAATAAACTCGAAAGTAACAATCAATGGCAAGATGATATCGATGAAGGATACAATAATGACGATGAGGAATCCAGTGATGACGATGATGTCGATGAAGAATACACTGATGACAATGATGATACCGTAGAAGATTCAAATTATTTACCTAACTCCAACACCTTCAATACGACTTCTCGAGTTTCGGGAGTCAATTCAACAAAAAATTTATCACGGTCATTTATCGATGCGTCACCTCTGGATGTTCGGTCAGTCACCATTCCCGCATCAAAAAATCAGACAGTCAGGTCTACAAAGAAGTACTTTTGTCCATTTTGTAAGATATTGCAAACTAAATTTGCACGCCATCTCGAATTGAAACACAGAAATGAGGCTGATGTGAAGAAATTTCTGACTTTTCCAAAAGGCAACCACGAAAGAGCGAAAATAATCGAAACAATGCGGAAGTATGGTAATTTTCTTCATAATACTGACAAGAGTTTGAATACTGGTATCCTAATAACTTGTAGACAGCGACAGGCTAAATATGTTCGATCAGTTGAAGACTATGTCTGCTGTTCAACCTGTAAAGGTTTTTTTTCTAAACAGACTCTTCGACTTCATTCCAAGACATGTAATCCTACGCACAAAAAGGGTGTCCGAGACTTCACCGTTATGGGGAGGCGTTTGACGGGGTATATTCACGAACTTGCTGAAGACGTTCTTCGCCGAATAGTATTCCCAGTTTTGCGGGATGATGAGGTTACGAGATCCATAAAGTATGACGAACTATTGATTCTATTCGCCAACAAACTATGCAACAAGTATACCCATGTTCATCAACACGATATGATTCGAGCACAATTGAGACTCTTGGGCAGATTTAAATTAGCTATCAAAAACATCAACACGAAAGTTGATGATTTCGCTTCAATTTTCCGTCCAGAATTCTATGACTCAGCAGTATTGGCCGTGAGAGAATGTGCTCATTATGATTCAGTCACACAAACGTACAAAACACCAGCTGTCGCCACCATGCTTGGTACTTTGTTGAGAAAATGCATAAGTCGACAGAAGGCGCAGTGTATTAAGAAACAGGATTACGAGGGAAAAAAAGCTGCTGAAGATTTTTTAATATTATTCGAAGATGATTTTCCAACTACTGTGTCTAAGAAAGTAGTAGAAGATCAGACCAAGCAAAAACGTCAAAAACAAGTTACTCTTCCCTCCAAACAGGATATTCGAAAGTTATATGACTATCTGAAAAATAAATGTGAGGCAAGTTTGATAACGTTGGAAGCAGAATTTAATTTGTCAGCATGGAAAGATTTAACTGAATGCACACTGATTTTAGTTCAGATTTTCAACCGCAGACGGGCCGGAGAAATTGAAAGACTTTCGATAAGCGATTTTGAGAATCGAACCGAGATTGACGAAAATGTCAATGGAGATCTTTTTCATCAGCTATCGGATGAATCACAACAATTCGCAAAGCAGTTTGCGCGACTGACAATCCGTGGAAAATTAGGAAGGACTGTTCCTGTTCTGCTTTATCCATTGCATGTCGTCTGTTTAGAGACAATATTAAAATATCGAAGCGAAGCAGGTGTGACAGTTGATAACGAATATATCTTTAGTGTGCCTACTTTCAATCCTCTGAAAAAAAAGTACCTAAGAGCATGCATACTCATGAGGAAATTCTCACAGGAATGTGGTGCAGTGATGCCTTGCTCATTACGTGGGACCACATTGCGCAAGCACATTGCGACATTTTTTGCCATGGAAGGAATTGGTGAAAACCAAGTAGCAGACTTAGCTAACTTCATGGGGCACCACCAACAAATACATAAAGAATTCTACAGGGTACCAGTTCCAATTAGAGAGATCACACAGGTATCTCGTTTACTGCAGACTGCGATGGGTGAAAGCGAATGTGAAGGAAATAGTGAGGGAACCAGTGAAGATGACGACGACGTACTTGATGAAATCCCTCAACAAGAAATATCTCAATCAAATTCATATGAAGAAAGGTCGACGAATAGTATTGAAGATGGCACCAGTGACGATAGTGAGATGGGCATTGATGAAATGGAAAAAACGTCCTCAAATCGTCGTAGTAGTAAGTTAACAATTACTTTGTTGCTCGTTTATTCATTCTGTCATTCGTAAATAATTTTTGTTTTTCATTCGAGCTTCTCCATATGGCAAAACAAAACGAGTAAGATGGAGTACCCAAGAGAAGAACGCAGTCAATAAAATATTTGGTGATCCTGCTAAATGCAAAAAACTTCCGTCTTTGGAAGAATGTCAGAAAGCAATAAGAAACTGTAAAACTTTGAAGAACAGACAACCGCAAGTACTGAAAACTTGGATTGACAATCAAAGAAAGTCAGAGTCTCGTCGCAAGGTCGTTACGTCCCGTTGTTCAAAAATGTAAAAGCCAAATTTTGATTTGCCCGAGTTAACAAAAGCAATAATTTTATAGAATAGTTTTGTCGCGATCGTCCAAGCATATTATTATAGCACTTCACTTCGAATGAAATAATTTATTCAAATGAAAGTTGTGTTCAGAGTAATCATATAACGCCACTCGATGGAACAAAGATTTGGTCTAATTTTCGTGGGGTTCAAGAGGGCAGTTTTTACATGGAATGATTTGAGTCCAACAGCTTCGTATAATATGTAGCACAAATTTTTGATACTATACGTATTTCAAGATTTACTTACTTGTCTGTTACTCTCTTTTTATTTAGAAAATAGATTGTCTGAAGGACGTACAGTCATTATGCCATGAATATCGATTATATTCGGTTCTTGTACTTTATTTTTATTTTTTTTTATTTTGATACTATACGTCTTTCAAGATTTACTTACTTGTTTGTTACTCTCTTTTTATTTAGAAAATAGTTTGTCTGAAGGACGTACAGTCATTATTCCATGAGTATCGAGTATGTTAGGTTCTTGTACTTTATTATTTTTTTTAAGTTGAATATGAATGTGTTCTGTAGCATTGAGCGGTTGAAAAAACTTACAAATATGCGTGGTATACTCATTAACATGAAGGTGTACTTGAAGGAAAATCTGCAATTATTCGAAAACGGTGAAATAGTTTTCAAGGCGTTAGTCGATCTTTGTTCGAGTGCAATCACATTTCAAAAGAGTTTTTTTAATTTTATTATTATAATATCACGCGAAACGTAGGCTTCTGATATATATTACTTAAAGTTGAACGTACTTACTGGAAAATACGTGTAGTTAGTACAAACTAATATGAAAATCTTATATTTTTTTCTCTTCTTTTATGATAAAACTTCTTGATAATGTAATTTGTATTGTTTTTATTCTTTAGCAGTATTAGATGTGACATTCGTGATAATACTGTAACCAACCTAAACGTTTAAAATGTATTGCAATTACTAAGTAAAAAATGTTTGAGGACTGACTAAAACTGTAAGTCTTATGGTACAAATATTGTGGTCTTTATAAATACAACGTGATATTGACGTAAGTAAGTAGTGATAAGTGGTAGTAGTCTTTTAGGCCGTACTAAACCAATTCATCGAAGAACGTACTATTGAGTACGTATATTACTATTACTGTGATGTCGATGCTAGTCATTGAAATTTATCTGTATTATTTTTAATGAATACTATATCATATTACATATATACGTAAACCTTAATTGATATGACACATGATAGTCAATTAGTTGTAAGATGCTGGACATATACATGAGAATACTTACGATTTTCGAAATAATTTCAATGGTAATAGTAAAATTGAAACTCAATATGATTTGTAATGTCTGCTTTAAGGAAAAGTGTACAGTTAGTACTCAGCAGTATAGCAGAAGAATGATTTAATGTGCAAGAACGTTAATAAAGAAATGTATAATTTGAATAACAATGCACAGCTTTAATATCATTATAAACGAAATTATTTAAAAAAGAATCACCCAAATCTCAGATAATTTCTTGAATCCGTATCTTTACAATTTGACAGATCTCGTACTGATTCAGAAAAAGAAGAACACAACTCTAGTCCCTTTTTATCAAACACCATCAGCACATGGATTTCAAAAAACATTTGAGTGATTCTATTCCCGCGAAGTTGCTCAATTGATGACGCAAATGCCCAAGTTCAAAAAGATGACCTCAAACCAGGCGGCACATACGTAAGGAAT
The DNA here is from genome assembly GCF_021901455.1 of Neodiprion lecontei. Classification (NCBI taxonomy): domain Eukaryota; kingdom Metazoa; phylum Arthropoda; class Insecta; order Hymenoptera; family Diprionidae; genus Neodiprion; species Neodiprion lecontei. The sequence goes on from NC_060260.1 coordinate 19,132,715, forward strand.
GGTTTGAGGACATGACATTAAACTATGCGTGGCCTACATATACAATAGCAGAATATAGAGAACGGTTTAAAGAGATGAAACTTTTGATTGTTTTCAATTTCATCAATCTGGTGCAACAGTGTTTCTTCATTTTTTTTATTTTTCACCATTTCCACTTTTGTCACATGTAATATATCGGGAGTATTCGGCGAAGTTTCCTGGTAAAGCGCCGGCAGATAGCCAACCGAAGTTACGTCAGTGGCCTCGGTCAGATTTCAAGAGATCAGTGGGTTCGTACCACCATATCGTAATATTATAATATTATTAGGTATATGATATTATTATAATATTATAATATAGTAGTATGGATCCACTGATCTCTTGAAATCTGATCGAGGATACTTGATGTAACGTCGGTTGCCTATCTACCGGCGCTTGACCAGGGAACTTCACCAAATACTCCCGGTATATGTTACTAAAGGTGTTCAACATCATGTCTGAGATTAACAGAATGACTATGTCCAACAATATTGCACATCTCTAACAAAAGGCGATTATAGTAATTAGTTTCTTCATTTAAGATACTTACATTTTCAAAATTAAAAGAGTGATCATTATCGATGACGTGTTTGGTTAGAGCAGTGTGGCGATTGTCAGTATCAAAAACATTTCTCTAATGTTCCTTAAGCCTGGTACGGAATCCGAACCGAACGAACCACGTTTCTCACACTCTCGCCGTTTAATCAAAGAAAATTTAATTTCACGTAATACGTGATGGAGAAGTAGGAGATCAGTCTCAATTTTTTTTAAGTGTAATCCTACTTCGCTAACGATTCTGAATTTCGCTTTTAAAACAAAACTACGGAATAAATGAATATTAATACTATTTAAATCAGAGAAAAGCGTTTCGAACGGATAATATTAAAAGACATTGTGAGTAAAGGGACATAGAAAACCAGTATTTTGTAAGAGTTTTTCATAATTGAACTTCGAAATCAACACATTGAAATGGCCATTTTTAATTTTCTTTTCTTTGTTCAAAATCAAGTTCTGCTCCAAAGTATTAAAAAACCTATTTGTTTGATGTTTTTTGTCGGTAAGTATTGAAAAAAACCAACATAAGAAGATCATTAATATCCAAGTTAAAGAAAGTACATTATGTGACAGGGAAATAAAGTCGAAGATTACTTCCGGGAGTGGGTTTACTTGCCTGAGCTAAGACATACCTTTCTTATATGTCTATTATGATAAAAAAATCCATTTTGTGTATTAACAAACTAGCAATTTTTTTTTTTCTAACATTCCCGGAATGGCGGTATCACGTAACATGGTCTCCATAAATTGCTGTCAATTGCCGTAATTTTAAATTCTAAGCATGCTCCTTTTAAATATTTATAATAGACCCATCTAGCAATGATCCAAGCCAATTTTCAAGAAGAAACATATTTTCATCCGAATTCAAAGTCAGAATTTGCCACCTTCGTGATTTTGTGCCATAAGAGTTGCAATGACCCCGAATCATGCGATTTACACAAACTTTGGTATATATAGTGAATTATTGCCATATATAAGAATCGACATATTTTTTATCGTTGAGGAGTCGCTTCTACGTATTTTTATGGATGAAAAACATAGGGTCTCAAATCATGCATTCTTTATACTATTATATATATATATCCTTTATGCCGAAGGCATACTTCAAGGACTGGTGCAGATTGAATGTAAAGTACTATTTGGAGACTTGTCCTCAAATCATGCTTTCTATACCAGTGTCTTCGAAACATGCGTTATGTACTCAAACTGTAATAAATATCGAAGTACTCCCATATATCAAAAATGACAAACTGTACCATGTTTGTATGACCACCTCGCATGCTCCTACGCAATAAAAAAGTAGGGCTCAAACTATGCGCTTTACATATATATATATATATATTTATATATACATATATATATATATATTAGGCTGATTCAAAAAAAATGGCTAATTTTTTTTTTTCGAAATCCTCACATAAAAACTTCCGAGAAGGTGTGAAAAGATGCCTGTAAAAAGCAGAGCCCTTAATATTATTATTAAGAGGTCGTGCATCGGGAATTTCTATTTCCCGTTTAAATAACACAGGAATAAATTTTTTTTAAATTTGCAATTTCGTATTTTTGCAACGGCTCATTGAATTAGCGGACCAAAGCATATTTTTGTAGGAAATTTGACGCTCTACAAAACAAGTCCTTACAAAGTTTTCGATAGTTACACTCCTTCAAAAGTTATTCGAGGTCAAAGTTGAACTTACAAAAAAATTCAATGTTTTTTGTTTTTTTCGATGATACTATGAATCTTTTCTCATTATTTTGTTATAAAGATATATTCAATAAATATATGTTACTCTAATTGGGCTTTTTCAATCATTAATTTTCCCATCGAGTCAATATAAAGTTACCTTACAAAAATGCGATGGTCAATAATAAACATGTTATCATGGAGAATCCATAACTGATGCACTTGACTATTTAAAAATGTAATTGTTCCGAAATCTGTCCTCTTTATAACAAAATAATGAGAAAAGATTCATAGTATCATCGAAAAAAACAAAAAACATTGAATTTTTTTTTAAGTTCAACTTTGACCTCGAATAACTTTTGAAGGAGTGTGACTATCGAAATCTTTGTAAGGACTTTTTTTGTAGAGCGTCAAATTTCCTACAAAAATATGCTTTGGTCCGCTAATTCAATGAGCCGTTGCAAAAATACGAAATTGCAAATTTAAAAAAAATTTATTCCTGTGTTATTTAAACGGGAAATAGAAATTCCCGATGCGCGACCTCTTAATAATAATATTAAGGGCTCTGCTTTTTACAGGCGTCTTTTCACACCTTCTCGGAAGTTTTTATGTGAGGATTTTGAAAAAAAAAATTAGCCGTTTTTTTTGAATCAGCCTAATATATATATATAAAAATATAAATAAAAATAAAAATAAATAAAACGTGGCATTTTTGATTTCCGTTACAAGTGGCTCCCTGGATTCTGGGCGGAAGCAAAATGTAGGGGTTTCCGAGACTGAGCTGCGAAGTATTTATAAAAGAGCGCCAGAACTGGAGTCACGCATCTGAAACTACAAGACGGGACACTTTAGCGAATAGCGAAAGATATTTTAGGTTCTTTTTGTTTTTTTATTTCATGAGCTATAACGGCATCAGGCAGGAAGTCGGCAACGAATTCGAGGAAATTGCGGAGTGGCGGACTAACGACGATTGCGTCAGAAGGATCTCGAGGGTGTGGAGAGGAAGCCAACGAAGATCCTTGCATCGCGGAAATCCAAGGCGGATGCGATTCCCGCTGGCCGCCGGCGCGCCGCAGCCTCTCTCCCTGCACCCCGCCAACAATTGACCATCGAAATTGCGACCACTAAAATAAAGATATATATAATAGAGACTCTCGTGATGGGGGGCTCGCAGAGAGAGATAGCTCTACAAGGGATCTATGTCCTTTTTTGTACAGTCCCAAGCAGAACGTTGTCCTCGTAAACAAAACGCATAACTGGGACGCTTGCTCACGTGATGAGGGGCTCGAGGAGAGAGATAGCTCAACAGAGGATCTTTGTCCTTTTCTGTATAGTCCCAAGCAGAACCTTATCCTCGTAACCAAAACGCATAACCATATATACACAGATCATAAACAATTATTCATATCCATCAATCTGTATGATGACATGAATGAAATGTTAGATTTCAGTTAGCGAGCTGCAAGTTCAGTAGATTAAGTAATAGCGGAGAGTACGTATAATTTTCTGTTTTTTTTTTTTGATTTCGGATCGTGAAGAGCGAATCGTGAATTATTCTTTTTTTTTTTTTTGATTTTGTGTCATCGCTATTGTGAAATATGCTATTTTATTTTATTTCTTTTGTTAAATAGTGTGTGGTTTACGAGTGTCTCTTTCACTCTCCAAAAATTACCTGTTCCCTCTCCACGGTATTAAGCTACTAGTAGGGGAGCCCACGGCACTAAACCTATCATGATAGGTCTCCCAAAGTTCGTACATATCAGGACAATCTCTAGAAACTATCCAGTCAATGCGCATGCGCGAGTTTTATCGGCTGCTCCGGCAGGCTGGCCACTCCGAGTTTCAGCTGTCAAACTGTGTTTCTGGCGGTACTGTAGTTCACACGAATTTTGGAGGTTAGAATCTCAAACACTCGGGTTAGTGACTCGGAAAGCATTTGTTATTGAGTCGGAAAGTTAATTCTTCAAAGAAGGGTCGAAACTTGATGCTAATGCTCTTTGAAAATTGGCTTTATTCGACTGAAATGAGAAATCTGTTTGAATGTTGCATGCTTGGAAGAAACGCAGCGGGTAGTTGGGAATACTTGATTTGATCACTTTTATTATTTCGTACATTAGAAATAACAATGAAATTTTGTTCTATCAACAGTTGATACGGCCAAAATAGTTACATCTCTAATATTCACCGTTATCTGCCTATTCAATTTACCACTTGTACGAAGATCATTGCAACTTTCAAGCAACTATGTAAGTTTCTCACTCTTTTGTGATTTCAGGCGGCAATATCGAATTTTATCACTTGAAAATGAGACATGAAACCGAGCGTTCAAAAATTTAAACATCTATCTATCTGTAATAGAACTGTGAATCGTTTTTTCTGAAAGATAATTCAACAAAATTCACCAATAGTCGATAGTCAATGTATTTTTTCCGATCAATAAATTATTGCTACTAGTATTGAAAATTTTCCAATGATTATCACAGTTCATTTCGCAAATTTTAAATGATGTTCCATTAAATAAATGAAGCGGACCTAATACTCAAATTGGAATTTTCAATGACATTAGATTTATTAAAATGATTTCTGTATTTCATGTTAGTGCGATTCGAAACAAAGGACATTTAATCGGAAGCGTAGAACTCAGGAACGTTGATCACATCCTGTCACACAAGTTGAAAATTAACTTTCTCAAAATGAGCCTTAACGTTACAATTAGCTTCAAGGACAATCATGTTTTAGAGTGATGTCAGAACATTATTACGAGGATATTGACTTATCGGATTCAAGATTGTGTCCCTTGTTCCATCAAAATAAATAAATATCTAATTTTTAACGAAGTTCATGAAGATTTTTTTCCAAATAATGTAATCCGATACAATATCTTGTTCATAGTCCTCCGAACATCACCCTGTAACAAGTATATTTGGAAAGAATCCCCGTGTTGCAGAAACTTTTAGAAAATTCTTGATTTTCAATTCGTGCCACTGAATACCTTCTGCGTTTTAAGTTCCATTTCCAATCTCAGGATAAGATTTTTTTGTTCCAGATAATGCTAGCATGAAATGCAGAAATAATTGGGGTAAATGGAGTTTCACAAGCTTTTAGTCTTAGCGTAGGACCCCGTAAAGAGTGTAAAATTGAATTTGGTTTTAATTTATTGATCAATTGCAGGATGACTCTCTGATCCAGATTCGTAATAAAAAAGTTAGCGAGTGAGTAAATCCTTTAGCAGACCAAGTGTTTATTTGCAAAGCAACATGTACTAGTAAGTGAATGCATTCTTTACACGTTCCTGGGGTTCCACGAAACCGAAGCACGGGTGATAACTGAAACTAGCTAGCCAAATGCACCGTCAACTAAGATTAACTTCAAATACATTTTTAACTGGAGCTATTTAACATTTTTTGATTTGGATTGGTTCACTTTGACTAGCAAAATTCAACCCTACAATCTAATTGAGGACTTGAAAGACTATTTATCTGAATTTGATGTCAAAGAAAGTAAAAATAAGCTTCGAAACAAGATACCAAATTAAATAGTATAAAATTTGAAAAATGATACTCGTCAATAATAATACTTGAATTACAATGGTGTACGAGGTGATTCCTCGGTAGAATGGATTGACAGCGACGGATAAGTAATATTCAGCCACTATCATTTGTAGTGTATCCCGCTCTTCAATTTTGCCTCAACTGATGTTTAGAAGGTGGCGATGGCCTAATGAAATTCACTCTCGCACCTGATAGCTGACGGAACAACCAAATTTTATGGTTGTAATGATTGCACTGTTCGAGACACCAGAATCCTTGCCACTTAAAAGTTTTGGCCATCAGATGAGGCATCATTTTCCTCGTGTTAATCGAAGTTTAAACTTCGAGCCTGCTGAATAAAAACGAATTTTATCATTGAATCCATGTTGAAATATTGTGATAGTCAAAGATCACGAAATTGGAAATTTACCTACATGCTTCCATGCCCGACAACTTTAGTACCGTTTCGACGATGAATTATTTCGTACCTGAAAATACTAAAAGCTATTATTATCAGACAGGAGCTTTTGATGTTTTTGGATACAACTACTTTCCAATAAAATGCACAAAAAATAAATTGTGAATGAAACGCAATTTTAATTTTATGTCAATGAAGAATCTGTTGACAGTAAACGTTATTTTTGATTGCCTACCTCTGTTTGTCCAGACTCCTACTTGTTAATGATATTTCACATTGAATTTCAGATTTCATCTTTCAATAAATAATACCCAATTTCTGCATGATTTGAGATTTGCTTTTCCGTTGAATTCTTTATTGCGTCGGTTGAACATCTTTCGATATCGACCATGGTATTGCTAAACGATAATATTCTTCTGGTAGTATAGCAATGGGGGTTCTACACGCAGATTCCTGTTACCGATACTCACCCACATTCTCCCCAGACTCAAACCTTTTTCTGCGATGACGTTACAGTCCGCCGTACCGACTTAAGGTCAAAACCGTGCAACCTTACCGACAGTTGTATCGGTCGACGGTAAAAATCGCACTGCTTTACCAACAATTCTTATTGGTCGAAGGTCAAAATCGTGCTGTTTTACCGACAATCTTACCGACCGAAGGTCAAAGTCTTTATGTAGTGCTCATCTGCCAACAGTAGAGGGTGCAGCGGAGGCGAGAACTTTTTTACCGTCCCACATTCTTTTCCCACGATAGGACTGCTGATGTGTAACATAAACCACTTCAAATTCCTTTCCCACGGTAGGACTGCTGATGTGTAACATCAACCACCCCCACATTCTTTTCCCACGTTATCAACCACGTGTTATTCCAAAATTATTAGTTCCGAGAATTGTTTTTTATCCACTTGGATATCGCTGATGTGTAACATCAACCACCCCACATTCCTTTCCCACGTTATCAACCACGCGACATTCCAAAATTAATGTTTCTGAGAATTTTTTTCACTTACTCGGATGCTGGTTTGATATCAACCATGTGACGTTCATTTTGGCTTGTAACTGTCATGTGAACTCAACGATGAATTTTGAACGGGTTCAGTCAAGACCAGAGTGCGAGGTCGACTGATAGCCGCGGTACATTCAGAGCCATGGATCAGCGGTGTTGGGTTACTATCGCACTAAGAATGCTAAAAGGTGCGCGCGCATACGCAAACATACGTATTGGATATCAACCACGTGACATTCCTTACCCCCCACCAAATTTCAAATTATGTGGTGGGGGAACGTCATACAAGTCAAAAGTGAAAACTTCATCGCCAGTCTGAAGCTGTTCTTCTTGCAAATGAGAAGTGCTTTGGAACAACAACGTGAATTGAAGAAACGACTAGAACTGCTCATCAAAAATATTGGAGAAGTGAAACATCTGCTGAAAATCAACTCACAAGAGATTTTGAGCACATACAACTCGACAGTAACGATCATGGACTTTTCAAAATTGAACGAAGTCGCTCGGCTGGAGACACTTCTGCTCTTGAAAAAGCTTTCGGACCTCGAAGTATACTTCGAATACCGAGTCAGTGGCGTTCGTCGGGTTAAAACGAAATTTAGTGATAAAATCGTTCTGGACTTGAAGAACTCTTTCACGATTTTTCTACCGAACCGACTGACCAAGGCCCTCCAAGAAGATAAAGATTTGTTCCAGAAGGTGACGACAGCCAGAAAGGAGATACGGTTGCATCTACGCTATCTTGGCGGACCGTACGGTCAACTTGAATTCTTATACGTTTAACCTGAGTATCACATTCAAATATCTAGTGTCCTGTGGAAGTATTACGTTCAATAAACAAACCTAAAAAAAGATTTGAATTATGAATTTTTTTTCATTCATCGCCCAACCATCTTGTATACCTTTGATCCTACGTACGTTTTGTACCTTGTAATTGTATCTAGAATTGAGTCTTAAAAGATGAGAAAATGCTACTTCGAACACCACTAAGCAACGATGGAGGGTTTCAAGCTGCGTTTGCGTCTTGTAACTGTAATGTGAACTCTATGATGAATTTTGGATGGGTTTAGTCAAGACCAGAGTGCAAAGTCGACCGATAGCTGCAGTAGTATACATTCAGAGCCAAGAATCTGCAGTATTGGGTTACTTTCGCTCTAGGAATGCAAAACATAACTCGGTTTGAGTACAGCTCGGTCAAGGATGGAGAGCAAGGTTGAATCTTACATAAGCTTCGTATTGAAAAAAATTCTCTCTTAAGAGCTAAGGTGAAGGTGAAGGTGTGAAATTATTTCATGAATATTCTTTGAAAAACAGTTTTATTGAGTACAATTTTTAGGATACAGTTGACAATTACTTCACAATGATAGTACAATAATTCTATTTAACAGTATCATAACCAGGATGATATATTCGCCAGGAATTCGGGACTGTTCTTCTAGACGCTTCTACGCAGTAACACAAATCGTACACCCTCGTCATCCGAACAGTACGATGATTTCGTAGCCAATTTTGAAGTATCGAAACGTTTTGTGCTGCACAGATTGCGTTGGGTATTGTATAAACGTCTCATCTTAGAGATACAGCTGAAGTTTTTTGCAAGGTTTGAAGCGACGGACAGTCACAGTCCAGCTTATCGATGATTTGAACTTTCGCGACAATTTTAAGCAACCAATCTCGTTTTTCTCCTCTTTCAACGTACACGGTTTCAGCTTTGCACAGCCCGTCTTCAATGGTCGACTCAACTTCCTCAAACGGTATTGTTCCACAGCTCTAAGGTAAACCCTGAAAATCGCGTTCTGAACAAGAATTTTGGATTTTGTATTTGACGTCCAGACAGTCCCATTCGTAAGGTGGCTTGAAGAAAAACATTGATGGAGATGCTTCCGAGTAGATTGAAATTATAGCCAATTCTTTCAATGTGAAGGTATTGCTGAAAGGTCTACGAAATCCGTGTGTGTCAACGATAAGCTCCATCTTCTAACTGTGCGAGATGGTAAAAACGGGTCAGCTTTTATACCAAATTTTTGACCCCACCACTGAGCGGGTTGTATTCGACAATACGATCGTGAACAATCAAGCAGTACGCCGATGTTTTAGCGGGAAAGTTGGCTTTGGCTTCAAATTCAAGACGGATGTCGACAGGTCCGTACTTCAAAGATTCGTTTTGTTTTGAACAGTCGATAACGAATAAGGGGACGTCTCGATGGAATTCACTCTTTGTCAGCAACGGCTCGAGGTTCTTGTCGTAGAAGGTAGCTTGGAAGTTTGCGTACATCTCGTACAGGAGCGCGTACAGATTACGACTCATGTTGAGGTTCAGGTTACCGTACGGATAAGATTAAGAGTTTAGAAATAGCTTGACGTCCGTGATATTGCAATGATCGAAATGACTTGCGTTCTTGCCGGTCTTGTTCTTTCTACTTGTTCGGAAACCCAAAATGACGTAACGAGGTTTTTCAAGCTGAGTGGAAGTTTTCACAGTCCAAACGTGTTTTGATGTTGTGGGAAGTAAGACATATTCGTACAATTCCCAACTGCGGAAGCTTATCGAAATAGGCGGATCTCTCTAAATGAAATTTAGTAGGTCAACTTTTTCCTGATCCGCGAGTTTCAAATACGGTATGAGCCATTCCACTGCATTGATCGTGATTTTGAATTCCTCCTCTTGAGTCTGCACGATAGCGTTGACGTCAGTTTTTGATCTCGTCAAAATTAACTCATGTTTAGCGTCGACAACGATCTTGCGGTAGTCTTTAGCGAAACCCAATATCATGCTGAGCGGTATCAGTACGTCAAAATTACCCTCGTCATCGGTTGGTTTTTTCTTCTCTACTACTTCAAGCCATCCAGCGTTCTCCATCAGCCAAGTCTGACCAGGGTGCAGGGAAGCGTAACCCTTCATGAGACTTGTCAAGCCACCGTTCTTGCTTCTATCAATCTCAACTGCATTAATTTCGTAGCGAATTTCTTCAAACAGATGACAGATCGCGTTTTTTACGAGCTGTGTGTTCACAGTTGCTGTACCATCAGGTTTGAGGAGTCGTCCATGGATATGTACCGAACTTTTGCTGGGTAATATGCATGCCGACTTACTGATATACCTACTCTTTGATAGTCTGTTATATACAATTTCCATCGTTTATTGCGATTTGATATGTAGTCTCACAGTGATAACTTCTCCACGAAAATTAACCAGGTCTCCGTCTTGATCCACTAACCGGAGCTGAACGTGATCTATGGTCCTGGCGGTGATCGGAAGGTAAATGACGTGCAACGGTACTTCCACAATCTTATATCCTGGTGGGACAGTCGGGAAAAACTCGTGAATAGTGTGTACTTTGTGTGCATTGACGTAGGCGCCCGTTGTAATGCTAGGCTCGACTCGTAACGCGTTGACCTTGAGTATAGTTACAGGCACGTCTGATTCGTGAGTTTTATCAACCTCCAATACACGTGGTGTGAATCCCAAAAGTTGAGCAATGGAATTATTCGGCTTAAAGTTAATCGTGTGGTTGCATGTGATTTCGCTGCGTAATGTGTTATTGTTCGGTTTGATAGCGAGCCTGATATCTGTATTTCTGAGCACGTTTTGAAGATACTTCTCTATGTCCTCGATCTCGTAGCTGCCGGTAGGTATGGTGATCGCTTTATCAGCTACGTAAATTTTATTGTGACCAACATCAACGTTGAGAATCGAATTGAAGGTTAACAATTCTACCAAGCCAAGAGCATAACTTTTATCACGAGCAAGTTCGATCGGTGGGAAATATTGTGCCTCGAGAATCGAAGAGGTTCCCGAAATCGTTACCGTTAACGAATCATCCATGACTGCGAGTGGTAGACTGACTTTGATGAATCACGCACCATGTTTATATAGCTCGCCACTTAGAAATTTCAGACACAAGTGTCCGCATTCAAATGTATCATAATCCTGGTACCTTTCATGATTGTATTTAACACTACCAACGCCGAGGTATTTTATGAGGTCTAAGGGTGGTTGAAGGTTGCCGTAACTGTCAATGCAATCAATATTGTTGTCGCGTTTCTTGTATGCAACCCAGTGTGTTCCTGGACCGTCTTTGTTGTCAAGATTGATTACAGCTGACTCGTTTTTTCGTGGACCGTTTTCGGGCATTTCGCTTCGCATGAAAACACCGCGTAAACGCGGAACCTTAAAGATTTTTGCATATTTCAACAAGTCCCAATCAGTCAACGCTCGACTTGGTAGCACTGCATCCAGTTTTTTGAAAGATGGAGACCAAGACCTGTTTTGTACGGAAGCCCTGTTTCATGTGAAGCCCTTTGCACAACGCGATAGCTTCCATAGTTCTGTTGTGTCGTTTGCTCTCTTCCAGTTCTCGTCTAGCAGCACTTGCATCGTCCACAGCTTTTGCTATACCTGCCGCACCACCGGCTAACGCGCCTGTAGCACCAAGTCCAGCGAAAATAGGAATCAGAAACGGTAGAAAACCACCGACTTTTGAAGGTACTGGTGGGACGCGAGGTGTTTGCACTTTACATTTACCACCCGCTTTTTTAACGGCGTTCTCAGCTCCCTTCAGCGCAGATTCGATAGCTACTTTCGCATCGTTGCTTGGAACCATAGAACGTTTTGCAGCATTTATAATTTTTCTCAAGGTCACATTTTTTGACTTCCGAATTCCCATTTCGAGTTTTGTTTTTACTTTCATTGTATTAGCTATTGCCCAAACGGCTGCCTTCTCATCCAAATTTGCGTCCTTTGCGGGAACCCGTTTCCAAGTTTTCTCAGTCAACAACCCATCAGCCTCGTTTATAACTGCAAGATTTTTACGATTCTGCGAATAAACAATGTCGTGGTCCTTGCAATCTGCGTCGAGAAGATTGATTCCCGGATCACCCCGCGCGAGTCGCTTTGTTAATTTTGTACCAGACCCACAGTACTGATAACCAGGTACATGCAATTCGACTGGAAGGCTGTTGATGATTTTCTTCACCAGACCCTTGCCACGATGTTGCTGCTTGCTGCTTCGTTTATCTCTGTACGCGATCAAGTTCGTGCGTTGAGTGAAGAGAAGTGCCTTAAAACGGGGTATTTATAGCAAATCCGATCAGTCATGTCCGAGATGCGGTTTGAGGAACAACCTACTAAGCTTCCCGTGATGAATTTTGACAAACTTTCGGACCAAAATGTCAAAAGGCACAAACGGCACGGTGAATCACTCCCGAATAGTGTACGTGCAATATTCTGTGGACCGTCGAATTGTGGTAAAACTAATGCGTTGCTCACACTTATAACCGATCCCAACGGACTCAGATTTGATAATATCTACATCTACTCGAAATCTCTCAACCAACCTAAATACCAATTGTTAAAGCAATTGTTGGACCATGTTGAGAATACGGAGTATTTTGCGTTTACCGAGCGTGAGCTAGTGATTACACCGGAAGAAGCACGGCCCAACTCAATAATCATATTTGACGATGTAGCGTGCGAGAAGCAGGACAATATTAGAGCCTACTTTTGCATGGGTAGACATCACGACGTTGACTGTTTCTATCTCTGTCAGACGTACGCGCGTATTCCCAAACATCTCGTACGCGACAACGTAAACTTACTCGTGTTATTCAAACAAGACGATATGAACCTGAGACACGTATACAACGACCATATAAACACAGATATGTCTTACACAGAGTTTAAAAGTGTGTGCTCTGTATGCTGGAATGACGGGAAGTACGGGTTTCTGGTGATCGATAAAGACAGTGAGCTCACCGAAGGACGATACAGGAGGGGATTCGATTCTTTTGTGAGCCTGGAAAAGGAATAAAATCTAACGTTTTCGAGCGAGAGACGCAGTAGCGTTGCAGACTCAGTTGCGTCAACATGCAGAGCTCTGAAATTTCCAAGCAAAAAGATGTCCTACATCAGATCGCTCAAGCAAGTGCTGCGATCCGTCGAAAACGCAGATTGCTCAATCGCTAGATACCAGGTTCGATTCCTGGCTCCGTCGTTAATTTTTCGAATTTACCAGTTTTCTAAAATTATACGTTTCAACAATGAAAAATGCCTCTTGATTAATATTAATATTGATGATGCATATCCGCATTTCAATATTAGACGGTCATTGACTGTCTTACGAGCTTCGCATCAAGAAGCGTAAGATTCCAAAATGTAAACACACTTACAGACATTCTTACAAGTTGTGTCTCGAAGAGGAAGAACACTTTCTATATTCACACATACTGTTACAGCACAAGAAAACAAATTTGAACTCACTGGTGATGAGAGGAATTAACGACATTAGAGTTAGGGCGGCTAGGTGGTCTAGTGGAGTAAGGCTCCGGTAAAGCATCGCTAGATACCAGGTTTGATTCCTGGCTCCGTCGTTAATTTTTCGAATTTACCAGTTTTTCAAAATTATACGTTTCACAGATTGCTCAAGTTGGGCAAGGATTCTACGACTCAGAAATTGAGTGACGTTTTCAAACCAGTAGTGACTCCGTTGCAAGAACTGGTGAATGTTACAAAAGATACAAAACCTGTAAAACAAGAGGTGAAAGAAATTAAAGAAGAAATAAAACAGATGAAAAATGAAACGAAAAATGAAACTGTCTCGGGAATGGACGACTCCTTTGCTTTGGCAGGAGATGAAACAATCGTAGAAACACCGGTCGAGAAAATCGAGGATGAGTATTTCGCACTGATGAGAGATGCTCAGACAAAAGGTGAATTGGACAACGTGTACGGTGTACGCAACCTCTCAAACGGACTAATGATTGGTGATTCGTTGATATCTTTTGAGAGTCACTACATTCGTATTGGCGATACGTTTTACCCGGAAACGAAGGGTTTGCTGGAACTTTTGTTCAACAAGAAGCCTGATGGATCTTCTGTGAGCGCCGGAGATCGGGGAAATTTTAAAAACATGATCCTCGCAACGAACGCGCATAAAAAGTATTACCCATCCGATGCGGCTGTTCAAAACGATAACAGTGACAAATTCAAAAACGTCATTGCCGAATTAATGGATTATTCCCCATAACCTCGCCGAAATGGTAAGGGTCTACTTCCGCAAGCTATGATCACTCGACGAGGTGTTGAAACGGAATACGTTTTCTGGGATGATCCAAACTAGTTGGTGGAGCGTCTTCGTTTACTCCTGGCATCTCAGGCAGCGGGAAATCCGAGTCAAAATAACGAAATAATCTCCATTATCGAAGAGCTACGCAAAGCAGGAATCATTTATTAGGCAGCTCCCATCGTTTTTGCATTCATTACCGAGATGAGTGTCGACGTGTTTGGTAGGCATCTGGATAAAAACACGGTCGCGAGCGCTTTCGGTCTTCCGGGTGTCGGATTTGAAATAACAGCGGACGGGCATCACGATATACGGAACAAGAGACTGTGCAATGTCGCAGATCCCGCAGAGCCGAACAATGCTGTAACTTTGAAAATCTTGAGACGAAAATTCAACGTGCTGCAAAAACAAATCGACAACCTCGATCAAATGATCAAAGCTTTAGAGCTCACCACGGAAAAAGCCTTGGATACCTTTTACACAGACTTTCAAACAGGCAGAGACCCGTCGATCCGAAACGCTGATAACATTTCTCAATTGGACACCCGACTAAAAGCGTTGGAATATGAACGAGGAAAAGCAAGCACTGGTGATGGAACTGCATAAACCTGCACGCCGGAATTACCCGCGTCGACGTGTAGAAGTGCGCTGCATCGACGAGACCTGGCAGGCGGATCTTGTTGATATGACGTCATACGCTGGACAAAACAAAGGCTACAAGTACATTCTCACAGTCATTGATATTTTTTCAAAGTATGCGTGGGCTGTACCGATGAAGAGCAAGTCTGGAGATGATGTTACGAAGGCAATGGAATTTGTGCTTGTTCAAGGACGGGTGCCCAAAAATTTACACGCCGACAGAGAAACGGAATTTCACAACTCGAAATTTGAATCGCTTATTACACGTTACGGAATCAGACTTTACTCCACGTATAGTAATTTGAAGGCTTCGATTTGTGAACGTTTCAATCGGACGCTGAGAGGTAAAATGTGAAAACGGTTCAGCATGCAAGGAAGCTACAAGTGGCTCGATATCTTATCTGATTTGGTTTCGGCTTACAACAACGCCAAACACCGAACCATACCAATGAAACCGTGGGATGTCACCGTTGCAAACGAGAGGCTGTTATTACGTCAGGCGTACGGAGGGCTTCGAGCGATACCTACCATATCGACAAAATTCAAATCTGGCGACAAAGTTCGAATCAGCAAATTCAAAAATGTCTTCGAGAAAGGTTACACTCCCAATTGGACGACTGAAATATTCACGATAAGTCGAGTGGAAAATACTCATCCTGTGACGTACAAGCGCAAAGACTACCGAGATCAACCGATCGCTGATGGTTTCTACGAACAAGAGCTCCTCAAGGTTAAACATCCGGATATCTATCTGGTGGAGAAGGTGCTCAAGAAGCGTGGAAGAAAAATATACGTTAAATGGTTAGGTTCTGAGAATACACACAACAGTTGGATAAACGAATCGGATATGCAACATTTGAATAAATGAATTTTTTGTAAAAACGTATGTGCCTCTTTATTTTATACCCGACACATAACAAGTATGCATCTTTATTTTTTAGACAATCGACACACATATGCATCGTTGTACAATTTTTCAGATTTCGAAGCGTTCTCATTCACCATCCTACATAATAATATTTTGTACATGATGGTACAGTTATAAATTACAAAGCTAAGGTCTAGGCTTGTAACCCCACCGAAGCGTGTCGGTTGTGTTTTGAAACACGATCCGCTTGTCGTCATTCCAGCTCAGTGCCACTTTCTACCGTTCTACGGTGTATACCTCATGTTTTCGACTTCATATCAAATGCTGATGTGTAGCCAAATTTTCACGGTTCAAAACACATTCCAATAATCGTTGAAAGTTATTTTTCTCAACGCTGATCCTTTGACACCTTTGGCACGTTTATTGTCTTTTTCATCTCCCAAGACTCGGAATGCGTACAATTTAGCTCTTAATCCTACAAATTCCAGCATTATTTCACCGTTATTCCCATCTTTCATTAAGCCGAGAACTTTTTTGTTCGCTAGAGGCATTCCATAAACGTTGTCAAGCGGATAATCAGACGTATCGAATTTATGCAAGTCCTCCTTTATATGTTCGCATACGTCGGGGACGGTAAAATTGTAAATCAAACGGTCGGTATCCATATACATGAATTTTGGTCCGGTGTCAAATTTCCGTTTAATATATTTATAATGAAAATCGTTGATATATGTTTTAGCCAGATCCATGATGGAAAAACCTGCATACAATGGTTTATTCAACTTGACTTTCGTCTCACTCATTTCGACGATAGTTATTTCTTTGTCGAAAACGGTGCAGCTGTGAAAATTGGGTTTGGCTATAGTAGCTCTGGCACCGTATCGTCCATCCCATTTCGTGATCAGCCTAACATGTCTATACTTCCTAAAATTTTCCATTGTTTTGCCAAAAACTGCGTTGTTCATCAGTTTGTACAAATTCTTCTCGAATACATTGTGCGATTTTTTGCGCAAATCGGTATTCATATCTATGTGTTTTTCAGCCACGGGGTATGACTGAATTTGAGAACTCTGTGAATTTTTAGTAATTTTAAGCCTAATTGTAAGCATTGTTTCAAAACGCTAAAGTGAACAACGTAGTTTTTCTTAGAAAGTAGCGTGGGCGTCAATTTCGGTTGCTTACTATTAAAGATCGGAGGTATATAGTGCTTGGGACACAATGGTCAATCCTTATGAATTTCATGCAGTTCCTCAGGATATTCCAAATCCATCTCCAGTATGTAACCAAACTCAGCATCGTCCGAGATGGTAAGGACGTCGCATTGTCTGAAGTCTGATAACCATTCGAAGGAACTGTATGGCAGAGCAAAGCTCATAGCAGCACCGTACAAATTATTGACGTTAAAGTGCATGAGATAAGATTCTTCGACCTCAGGATCGAATGCCTTGAAAATCCTTGAAAAACTTCAAGAAGCTACCGAAATGATGTGTCTTCGATTGTACGTTAGAACCTTCCAGAATTCAACGTCGCACCACAATCTGTTGTCCGCAGGCCGCTCGCCGTCAAGTCGAAACTCGTCGGACGATTCCGAGTATTGTTTTCGTCGGACGATTCCGAGAATTGTTTGTCTAAAATTCAACGTTGCACCGAAATCCTTTGACCGCATGCCGCTCGCCGTCGATTCGAAACACGTCGGACGAATTGTTTGTCAGTCTAGATTCGTTCAAGGCCGTGAGAATCTTCTCGAACCTTCTGGAAGCTCTCAAAACCTGACACACGCCAGGATTCCCGGTCGAACGTTCGAGGATCCACGGGGTCCGCTCGAACGCCTGAGGATTCACGGAGTGCGCTCGGTAATGCAGTTATCGATCATGCTCGATGAGCATGATTTTCTTTACCGACAAAGAGCACAACTTATCCCACAAGGGGTAACACCACGGCAATTTCAGGCATTTTTTACCGACGATCATGGTCATTCGGAGGATTTTTCACCGACAATCATGGTCATTTGGAGGATTTTTCACCGACAATCATGGTCATTTGGGAGATTCTCTTACCGACGAACGGTCGGCAGAGCACGTTTTATCTTACAGGCGCGGGGGGGTAACTTTCAAGGGCTTGCGTCTGGGATGCATGTATAGGCGGACTGGTCGGCTTGGTCGGTAAAGAAGGTGTTTCTACGCAGAACCGGCCTTGTATATCTTCTATAAGAAAACTAAATGTCATTGATGTTAAATAAGAAAATTCTTAAAACCATTCAAAACGCCATTTTGAACCTTCCTTCAGGGGTCGTTTCCTGGAATTTTTTCAATAGATCTACCAGGTTTTTATCCTATCAGATTTATGCGCGGCTTTCCGGCGCCAAACAAGTCTCGACAGGAATTAGGTTTCCACCGTTTCCCCCTCCCCCTCTCCGCGAACCCACCGCCGCCTACGACGGATGCCCACCTGAGTATAAAAATCTGCGCAAATGCTGTGAATAGAGTAGCAAAGCATAGTTTCCCGAGCATGTAATCGAAATTCGTCAACGACAAGCAGGTAGTGGGCGGCGCAGGTATAAAAAATCGGGGCCCGGACCCCTTGCCCCGAATACCTACGTTTATGACGTTCAGCGGAAAACAAGTCTCGACAGGAATTATTTTGTGTGTGTGTGTGTGTGTGCGTGCGTGCGTGCGTACGTGCGTGTAAGCATGTGTGTGTCAAATCCTATGAAAATAGCCGTGTTGCGGCAAACCGCGAAGATAATCAACGGGCGGGGGGAGGGGGGTAGCCCCGCGGATTTAGGGGGGGGGGGGGGGGGGGGTAACGCTGCGGATTTAGGGGGGGGAGCGCCGCCATTGTGTGGTCCAGAACTCTTGGGCCGAGGGGGGAGCTGGGGGGGAGCTAGGGAGGAGCTAGGGGGGAACGCCGCCACTGTGTGATCCAGAACTCTCGTATATACACTACTGATAGCAAATATATATAAGCATCGATTGTGACCGAAATGAAATTGCTCCTTACCTGAAAGGGAATGTCGTTAAGCATGCGTGCCCGTGTTAATTATCGTCATGATATTAAGTTATGAAATTAAATTGATCGCATGTGACTCAGCATATATAGCAAAAATATAATGCGTTTTAATCATGTATCTTCAATAAAACAGTAAGTAATGGTTGAGGATCAACGTAACCTTACAAACTTAGTATAACTTTTTTTGCGAATGATAATAAAAATGCATATATCTGTCTCCGTCTAGTCTCTTCACTCACACTCGTTGGATCTTTGCGATATCAGCGCCGTTCAGCGTCAGCCAGCTCAAACCTTATTGTCGGATCTTTGATGCCGTATCAATGGTACAAAGATCGGACGTCCTTCTCTACTCTAGTTTCAATAGTTACCGGTATGTAATGTGTATGTTATATGGGCAATGAAACTGATGGTGTGAAGTTTACAAAGCAGCGATTTTCTCGTTGTTGTAATTTTTCGTCCTTAATGTTTTAGCGCCAGTTGGCCCATAAGACCATATTGCGGCTGTACGGCGGTGTCTAAGAACTTGCATATATTTCATTAGCTAGGGTAAATAACAAAATTGAGAAAAAAATTCACACCAAGATCGTCGTCGGTGACCTTCACCGATTAGGTGAAATGGTGTGGAATACCTCATATACTGACATGCATAGTATATATACAGATACACATAGTCTATATGTCGCATCACCATATTGTGTCATTGTTACATTTTGATCACCGGTTGTATGACGTTGACGGAACTTCGAGTATCTAACATGTATATGTATAGTATGTATTAGACTAGCTCAAAAAAAAAACTATTTTTTTTTCGATCTCCAGCTCCATGAAATCATAGTTTATAACATAATATTAGACCTCGTGAAAGAGAATCGCCGTGCGATTTTTTTAAGAGGTGCCGCATTGAGATTTTGTAATTCCCATTTGATCAACACGTAAGAAATCCAATTCTGACGGTTGGAGGGAGATAATAATTTTTCTATGCAACGAACGGAACTCTATATAGTAGCGCTTGACAGTTTATATGTTTTCTTCCAATCACCGTGTCGGAGAAATTTTTTAGTCGCACGATCTTCGAGTGACTCAACATTGCGTAAAACGTGATTTTTCGCCTTTTCGAAAAATGGGTACCCAGGATGAACTCCCAGCTTCCTCGACTGGGTCACATTACAATGTTGAATAATATCCGTCAAATACATTCGAAGAAAACATATAAACTGTCAAGCGCTACTATATAGAGTTCCATTCGTTGCATAGAAAAATTATCATCTCCCTCCAACCGTCAGAATTGGATTACTTACGTGTTAATCAAATGGGAATTACAAAATCTCGATGCGGCACCTCTTAAAAAAATCACACGGCGATTTCCTTTCATAAGGTCTAATATTATGTTATAAACTATGATTTCATGAAGTTGGAGATCGAAAAAAAATTGTTTTTTTTTTGAGCTAGTCTAATATATACTACTAGCAGCCCATCCCGGCTTCGCACGGGCATATAATAATATAATAAAAGAAAATACACAATGTTTACAGTGAGTTGTCCTGAAAAATTGTAATACATCATTTTGTTCTATCATTAATAGTTTTCGCAGCGCACGCGATTGAAGGAAGTTTTTTGTATATTTTTTTACAACTTGGGTTAGATTATCCAAGTTTTACTAAGCATCCCTAATTTTTTTGAAAATGAAACAAAGCCTATGTCACTTGGGAATAGTATAGCTTGCCAACGGTGAAAGAATTTTTTAAATCGGTCCAGTAGTTTCGGAGCCTATTCATTTCAAACAAACAAACAAACAAACAAAAAATCAAATCTTTCCTCTTTATAATATTAGTATAGATATATGTGTTGGATACTCGAAGATCCATCAACGTCATACAACCGGTGATCAAAATGTAACAATGACACAATATGGCGATGCGATATATATACTATGTATATTCGTATATATACTATGTATGTCAGAATATACGTATACTATATATATATATATATGCCATAATATATACTGTATATACACTATGTACACATACTATATATACTATACATATACTATGTATATCCGTGACATATATAATATGCGTGCATATTATATAGAATGTAACTCCTTCGACTTTTAGAATCGCGATATCTCAAAAATGATAATTCTTAGGAAAAAAAGTATAGACACCATTTTTGTGGATAATTTTATGATCTACAATTTTGGTCTGAGCTATTTTTTTGATAAAATTATTACGTCCTCCAGACTTCATATTCCTTTCCCACACTCTTAGTTACCTTACGCTCTGTGGTCTACTCTTATCGTTCGCGAGTCAGCAGATTCTTCTGTAACTCGCGGCTAGCTTGCCTCCTACATCCCGCAAAACCAGGCAGATCCATCCTAGCGCTCAAGCAAGACACCTATCCCTCTAAACCAAGACCATACCATTTTCCCTCGACCAACTCCGTTGCATTGACTACTAATAAACAATCATATACTTTAAATCGTTTACCTTCCCTTAATACCGATCCCTTTCTATTCCATTCACTTCCTGCATTGGGAGTAGTAGCACGCGGGTGCATAGTCGACGTGAACGGACCCTACAATAGCCAAATAACACCTTGGCTGGGCGTGGAGTAAGCTCCAATTACCGCTCATCGGAGCCTACACAATCTACCCCGTAACAAAATCAACAGATAACGAGAAAAATCGAAAAAACCGGAAATTTTGACCTTTGACCTTGAATAACTTTTTTAGCACACATGGTATCGATGGGGACTTTTTGTTTTCTTTATAATGGTAAACCCAAGGTCTCTACCAAAATTCAGCTCTGTCGGAATTATTGTATTTCGATCACTATTTTTATGTCTATATTGACCGGACTATCAACGAATGTGACGATACACCTCTGCCTGTTATAGAAATATTCAGTAGCTCTGCAATTACGTACTTCAATTTTGCATCACAACTGCTCCGAATGGGCTTCATCGCGCTATAGTATTTACTAGAGCATTTGTTGCGACAACGATATTTTTCTGTTTATCTTTATCGTCAGAGGTAATATAGACGATGTTCGACAACTTTTTAAATAACAACTCCAACAGCCACTTAGTTTTTAGATACCGCATATCACGTATTGCATGCGTTTGTATTCGTGCTCGCAGCGTATCGGTGAATCACCAACCATCACTCTCTCAGTCAAAAGGTTCCGCACTCCGTAAATGGTATCCAAATTGTTCGGTTTTTGTTGATCGTCAAACATTTCAAGATATTCATCTTTTAATTTCTTGGATGACTTTACAAAAGTTTTATCCTCTTCTCTTGCAGTTTTATAAGAATCTGCTGTTTCGGATTCAGTACATCTTTTATTTCTCCTTCATTTCTTCTTTGACAGGTTTCACACCTCGAGTAACCTTTACTAATTCCTGCATCGGGATTACCACAGATTTGAAGACATCCTTCATTTTCTCCTGCATTGACTGTTTTCCTATCTTGAGCAGTCTATGCTTACGACAAATTGCATTACTCGCATGATCAATTTGACGCAAGGCTTCTTCTTTTTTGATGAATTTCCTGAATTTCGGTAGGGCAAGCTCTGCAACAATACTGTTTCTTCTCCTTCAATGATAATGTATTTTATTCCGTTCTCATGTTCATAAATTGGTCAAATCCCTTTCTGTATCGACCATTATTGAGCTCTCTATCCTTGTCGATGACTACAAATCTATACTTGTCACCGTTCCAGCATGTCATGCTCAAGACTCTAAACTGTGTGTACGACATATCAGTGTGGACATAATTGTAGTACACGTGTCTCAGATTCATCTCATTTTACTTGAATAAGACTAACGAATTGGTGGTGTCGTGCACGAGATGCTTGGGGATTCGAGCATACGTCTGACAAAAATAGAAAGTCTACGTCATGATGTCTACCCATACAGAAGTATTCGCGTATGTTGCCTTCCTTCTCGCACGATACGTTATCAAATATCATGATGGAGTTAGGTTGCGCCTCGTTCGGGAGATGGTCTTGATCATTCTTATTAAAGGGGCAGTACTCAACACCGTTGACACTTTGAAGCACCTGTTTCAGAAATTTGTATTTCGACTAATTGAGAGATTATGAGTAAGCGTACACGTTTTCAAATCTCAAACCATTTGGGTGGATTATCAGCGTGAGCAAAGCGTTGGTTTTACTACAGTTGGATGATCCGTAGAATATTGCACGTACGGTACTCAGTAACAGGTCACCATGACGGTTGTTCCGTTTTGGATTGTCCGTATATTTGTCAAAGTTCATCACTGGCAACGTGATCGATTGTTTCTCGAACCGCATCTCGAACATGACTGATGGGATTAGCTGTGAATACCTCGTTCTTAAACACTTCCCCTCTGTTTATGAGCAGACATGATTATGCACACACGTCATCCTAAGTGATCCCCGAAAAAGCGATCAGGCGGGAACGGTTTAGTAAATAGCATTATCAACAAACTTCCGATCGAGTTGCATGTTCCTGGTTACCAGTACTGCGATCCCACTACGAAGTTGGCAAAACGGCTCGTGAAAGGTGATTCCGGTATCAATCATCTTGATGCAGCGTGCAAGAAACCTGATATAGCCTATTCGAAAAATCATGAGAATATTGAAGCTAGAAACGTTACGGATAAAATATCAGCTAAGAAAGCTTGGCAAAGGGTTCGTGCAAAGGACGCGAAATTGGGTTAAATAGCAACGACTTGGGCTGTAGCTAATACAATGAACGTGAAAATAAAGTTAGGCATGGGGTGTCAGAAATTAAAGAATATCTCCTTCAACAAAATCATACGTGCGGCTAAAAAGTGTATGATTTCGAGCAACAATGCGAAAACAGTTATTAGATCAGCACTCAAAGGTGCTTGTGAAGCTGTGAGAAAAAAAGGTGGTAAACGTAACGTGCAATCACCACATATCCTATTGTAACCCTAAAAAATTGGAGTATTTTTACCTTTTCTCGTACCTATTTTTGCTGGTCTGAGTGCTACGGGTACATTAGCTGGTGTTGCAGCTGGTATAGCGAATGCTGCGAATGATGCGAACGCAGCTAACGGAAATTGGAAAAAAATAAATGGCATAACAAAATGATGGAAGCCATCGCTGTAGGTAAAGGTCTCCATCTCAAACCGTAAATAACGGGCTTAGGTCTTCATCTTTCAAAAAACTAAACAAGAAGCTACCACGTTGACCGTTAACCAATTAGGATTTGTTGAAGTATGCTAAAATTACGAAAATCCCATACTTCCGCGAAGTTCTTATGCGCAACGAAATGCTTAAGAATGGTCAGGGTAAGAACGAGACGGCGGTAGTCAATCTTGATGATAAAGATGGTCCTGAAACACACTAGTATGCATACAAGAAACGTCGCAGCGATGTTGTTTATTCTCACATTTTCGGTCATCTTCAACCTCCATTAGATCTTGCAGAATATCTCGGTGTTGGTAGCGTTAAGGACGTTGTATGCAAAACACCCTTTTCGACAGATTTTGTTAAAATTTTGCTCGAGTTTTAATTGTAATATTTCCAAATTTCTTGCCAAATTTCAATACGATTGACCACGTCGTTTGAGAATAAATCGAATTTGAAAATCCGAAAATTAACACAGGGCTTATGGGAAAATCCGCAAAATACCTGACAAAATTCACGGTTGCATATGTAATTGGAAAACGGGTCGATAGAAATGCTTGAAAAACTAGTATCATCTTATTCAATAAATTTTCGATCCATTAGAATTTTTTAATATTTTTCCACCACGTCGTTAAGGTAAAAGTCCTTATTATGAGACATTGTCCCTATTTATGATACATAACGTAAGTATACTAATTTATAAAAATAATACGGAATTACACTTTTAAAAAATTTAATAAGTATATTTTTTCATCAATTTTGAAAGCAATTTACAAGTCTTACTGTTGATTCTTTCCCAATAATAATAAAAAAAAAATTATAATAGTACATGGTTTGATATCTGCACCTGAAACGATGACTAAAAAGAGTTAAACTGCAATGACTAAGCAATTTTTCAGTCGGGTTAAAATAATTGTTTGTTATATTTATATACATAATTTATATGTTAATTGAAAGCTAATGAGTCTTAGATTTCATTTCTATATGCATTTATGCTTTTTTATGATAATAATATTTTATATTTGAGTGTCTCATAATACCTACACTTACAAACTTGAACGTACCGGTGTATGAGACACTTTAGTCAGTGTATCTAGTAATACGGACATGTGCGTGTTCGTTTGTCCCGATTAGATGAGACAACGTATATTTATAAAGTTTTATATTATTAATGAGTGATATTAATTGTTAAAATATAACATTTGTATTGTATAGAGAATTGGCTTTTAGTACATTATTAAATATTTTCATATAAGTAAGTATTTTAAGTTAAATAACATAAACTTATAAACCTAACCTAAAATTGTGAAATTAAGTATTGACTTTACGAGAAAATTTTTTTATTTTTTCAATTAAATATTTTAATTTAATTTATAATATTTAACTGTATATTTTATTAATTCGTTAAATGTTTCAGATTGTATACCACCAGTAAATAACAGACAAATTAAAATAATAATCTGAGGTCATGGGAAATAAACAGAGATCCAAGGGGATAAAAAAAAATCACTCAAAATCAAACAAAACAAAAGTGTTGTGCTCAAATTCGGATAAAAAACCTATGAAAACAAAACTTAGAAGAAATAAATATGATCCATCAAATATTGAAAAAGCTCTACAAGCAATAAAAGATACAGGATTATCTATACGAAGGGCAGCTGCTGCTTATGGAGTACCTGTAGCCACGCTGGCTAGAAAAAAAAATGTTGGCCCTGAGAAAGCAAAAAATAAAACAGGTCCAGATACAGTTTTATCACCGAATGAAGAGGATAATATTGTTCAGTGGGTGCTGTACAGAGCATCAATGGGAGCTCCTGTGACTAAAACTGAACTATTGGATTGTGTACAAAGATATGTACAAACTATGGAAATCAAAACTCCGTTTACGGATAACCGTCCCAGTCGTCACTGGTATGAAGGTTTCCGAAAACGCCATCCTGAGTTATCCATTAGGAAACCCCAACATTTGAGTACTAGTAGGGCAGCTGTTAATCGTGAAGAATTGCAAGAGTGGTTCAAGGATTCTGGGAAATATTTAGAAAGTAAAAATTTATTGAATATTCCTGCCTCTAGAATCTTTAACTGCGATGAAAGTAGTATACTTCTGTGTCCTGACGCCGAAAGCGTGTTAGCTGAAAAAGGATCTCGTGCAGTTTACAAAATAGTTGATGGTGGCAAAGAATCATTGACTGTTTTATTCACGTACAGAGCAGATGGAACTCGTGCTCCTCCAATGCTTATGTACTCTTATAAGAAAAGTATACCTAAGAAAATAGTGGAAAATACTCCAACAGGATGGGGTCTTGGAGTATCGGACAGTGGCTGGATGACAACGGAGACCTTCTATGAATATATTACCAACGTGTTTTATCCTTGGTTACTTGAAGAAAAAACCGAATTTCCAGTTATTTTGTACATGGATAATCATTCTTCACACCTAAATTTACCCTTGGTAACTTTTTGTAGAGAAAAACAAATAGAATTGGTAATGTTACCTCCCAATTCCACCCATATTATGCAGCCATTGGATATTTCATTTTTCCATCCATTTAAAGAGACATGGAAACCTTATTTATCAAATGATATTGTTTCAAACACTAATTCTTCTACTGATTTTCTCTATACGATTGATCAAGAACTACCTAATTTGAATGTTGAAACAATCAATTCGTTAAATAATAACAAAGTATTGGAATCTATCATTATTAACGACAATGATTCTAGTGTGATTAACTTTGAAGAAACTAGTACTACTGATGATGGAAAAATTTTAGAGTTTATATTAAAATCTGGTCAAGTTAATAATGAAGAACAACCAACTGATAACGACAATGTAATACAATCTACTCTTTCAAACTTAAATGAACACAACTTTATTGAATTAGCAATTCCTGTTGTTTATGACAACTCGATTGTACCTGTACAGCATGGAGAGATTACAACAGAACTCACGATTACTCATCTCAAAGATCCGGTAATTAATGAAAATCATCAAGTCGGTACGTGAATATCATACTTATTATTTTTATGTTTAATAAATTTATATTATTAATGTAATTGTTTTCTTAGAACTCGAGAAGGAAAATTTAAATGGTGTTTCTCAAAAAACTGGCGTACATCATTCTATTGATGAGACTACATCAACAGCTATTGATAAAGGTAACATAGAATAATTACTTATGAACTATTTTTGAAAATAATTGACAAAATTAAGAGAAACTCTTATTTTTAGATAAGTCACCGAAGAGACCATTTAAGGAAATATTTACTTTACCGGTGGATTATTTACCAAAAAAAAAAAGAATTAAACTTGAAAAATCAGGCAAGTCAAAGCTACCATCTGTGGGAACCTCCGATGAATGGTACCAGCAACAATTGGAAAAGGAAAAAATGAAAAAAATGAAAGAAGAAAAACAAAAACATAAAAAAAAATTGCAAGAAAAAAAAAAAAAACTAATGGCTCAAGTTAAAGAATTACAAAAAAAAATCAAAGAAGAAAAATAAATTTATTTATATAATTTGTGTTGATTAGTCGTTTAATTTCTGAAAAATCTATTATTTGTTGTTTAAAATCTGAAATAATTTCTTATTTTATAATTATAATGATCTCAAATTAATAAATACATAAAATATATTCGATCTTTTTTATTTCTTAAGTGTCTCAAAAATAGGGACCTGTGTCATGAGACACTGGGGACATGTGTCTTTAAACTGTCTCATAAATAGGGTCATAGAGGTTGCCTCCAAAAAAAGCTTATTTTTATTAATTTTGAACTTAAAATTTATTATTAACAAGGAATATTGGCTAAATAATCATAAAATTAACAGATAACACAATAATAATTGTGTTTTTCATTCAAATATATTTTATATTACCGAGAATGTTCGACCTACCTCGAAAAGTGTCTCATAATGGGGACTTTTACCTTATCTCGTAATTAATTCCGAAAGTAGGGAAAGTTCGTGAAGATTGCATAGGGAGAATAATCCCGAGCAGTCAGCTGTTCCAAACTGGCAACGCCGTCTGAGTTGTCCGTTGTGCAACATAACCTCATTCCCCCGTCTCACAACATTCGGAAGTCCCAATTGGAATCTTGACGATTATGAATGATAATAATTGTAAGCAATATATTTATCGGATAATAATGATTTTGACCATTCATTTTTTTTTATTCGTCCGACAACAACTTTCAAAAATTCAACACTATTGGTAAATCACTTGTCACTCGTTTCAAGCTCGGGTGGCCTATAGGTTAGGTTCATGCGACGCTGCCACGACCGAATTTTCGTGTCGTGCGTTAGTATTGTCCCCCGCGTTCCCTATCCGTGAAAGGGCTCTACAGCTGTAGTGGGTACAGACGCGGCGATAAATATCGTTCTTGATGCCAAAAACATGAACGATTTCGACTATTGTTTTCGCTTTTCGGATCAAAAATTTATTTTTCACTATTCTTATCGTGAATATTTCGCAATTCTAACGGCGTCTCAATTCAATTTTCGATAAAAAAAATATTGCATTCACTATTTCTTATAAAAGACGACGTCACAAACTTTTTGCTTGGATTTTGCATACAACGTCCTTAAGGGGCACACCTAGTGTGACAGCCTAAGAAAAGGCGATTTTTGGGAATTTAAAAAAAAAAAAACTGCTGTATCAATTATTTAAAAATTTTAAGGGTATATTTATACATATTTTAAGAATACACAGTAAAATTTTTGAAGAAAAAAATTCAATATTTTTCGAGTTATACACGCGATCTCCGACGGCGTTGAAAAAAAAAGGTCCTCCACTGCTGCAGTGATTCCGGCCTACTCCGTGGATGAAACCTAAAAAAAAAAAATTCTTGTTGAACTAGAAGATATTGTCCATACAATGACCTATCGGTTTTTTGATCTGATCAGAAATCGAATTTTGGCAGGCCAAAAACGACCAAAATTTTGGGTTAAATTCAACTTTTTTTTTAAAACGCCGCCATTTTGTCAATTTTTGATTTTTTTTCGACCGTAGGTCAGTGTACGGACAATATCTTCTAGTTTAACAAGAATTTGTTTTTTCAGGTTTCATCCACGGAGTAGGCCGGAATCACTGCAGCAGTGGAGGACCTTTTCTGTTCAGCGCCGTCGGAGATCGCGCGTAACTCGAAAAATATTCAATTTTTTTCTTCAAAAATTTTACTGTGTATTCTTAAAATATGTATAAATACACCCTTGAAATTTTAAAATAATTGATACATTAGTTTTTTTTTTTAAATTCCCAAAAATCGCCTATTGTTTCGGCTGTCACACTGGTTGTGCGCCTTAAGTATAACGATGAACGATATCAGGAGTATAATACATTTGAACTTAGACACTTGTGTCTGAAATTTCTCAGCAGTGAGCTATATAAACATGGTCCGTAATTTATTAAGGTTAGTGTCAGACTGGCAGTCACGCATGGTTTATTTACGTTAATGATATCGGGAACGTCATCCATTTTCGAGGCTCAGTATTTCCTTCGATCGAGCTTACTGCTGATAAAGATTATGCTCTCGGTCTTGTAGTATTGCTAATCTTCAATTCCGTTCCGAACGTTGATGTTAGTCACAATAAAATGTATACAGCAGATCAAATAGTCACCATTCGCACCAGCAACTATGAAATTAATAATACTGAGAAATCCGTTCTAGACACATGAAAAAAAAAAAAAATATGTGTGTCAGCTCCGACGCACGACTGGAGTTTGCTCCTTACGAACGATAATTATGATATATATCGAATAGAAAAAGAGGCTAAATGAACGCATTTTCCAAAATGATAAGAGAAACAAACATGTATCTGTAATTATTCGGATTATTTATATTACTTCAAAAATTTCCAAATTTTGAGTGCATATTCGTAATAAGTGACCGCAAAAACCCCTGGGTACGAACTTTCGCTCTTGTCAAGCGACTTTTTGCGTTTTGGTCCGCCATATTGGATCCGCCATCTTGAATTTCTAACTTTTGAGTGCAGATTCGTAATCAGCGACCCTGAAAACCCCCGGGTGCCAACTTTTGCTCTCGTCAAACGAGTTTTTGCACGTTTGGTCCTCCATATTGAATCTGCCATTTGAATTTTCAAATTTTGAGTGCAGATTCGTAATCAGCGACCCCAAAAACCCTCGAGTACAAAATTCAAGTCGATAGCAAGTAAGGAAAAATGTCTGCCGCTAAGGGTTAATATAAGTAATATAAAATAGTATATAAATATAAAATATATTAAATCAATTAATCAAAAATAATAAGAACACTAATTAAAAGATCTAGCTGTTCGTATTTGAAATGTATATTATTCATAAATGTAAACGATAAGCTTATCAATTAACCGCAACCATGTGTTTTTCGGATTCTGCTTCATTATCATCTAAATCAATTTCTTCCATATTTTCAAATATTTTGACGTGATAACGTCACGTCTTATAAATTCATACGCAGGCACACAACACACACGTACAAACATACGCACACATTCATCTCTGACCAGAGGTAGTGAACAATACAGTGAGACTACGAAGCACCGCACAAAGAGGAGACCCCGAGTATAGGATATGCTGTGTAATGTATTCCATCTCATTCTTTTGCACGTTCAATATACAATGTTTGTCTCTTTCTATAACGCCTCAAGTTTTCGTGTTACACTTGATTTTACTCCTCATATAATTTCCATACTGGGCCCTATAACTCAAATCGTTTCTTAAGGAGTAAACTCCAAAAATATCAACATTGTAATCCGCATCAAGCCCAACAATAACACGTTGTGCAGTGAAATCAAATGTAGCCACATCGTAAATTTTGAACCAGTTGATTCCAATGGTCGGCTTCTCGGATTCAAACCACGTGTATTAACAGCTAGAAAAACTCACGAATCAGGTATGCCCGTAACCATTCTCAAAGTCAACGCTTTATGAGTTGAATGTAGCATTACAACAGGTGCCTATATCAACGAGCGCAAAGTGCACACTATACACGAATTTCCCCCTGTCGTTCCACCATGCGCCAGGATATAAGATTGCGGAAGTGCCGGCGTACGTCATTCACCTTCCGATCACCGTTAAGACTACAGATCACATACAGTTTTGGTTAGTCGATACAGTCGGAGACCTGGTCTATTTTTGTGGTGGAGTTGTAACTGTGAGACTGCACATTAAATCGCACTACAAGATGGGTATTGCATATAACAGATTGCCTAAGAAAAGTTGTAATCGTAAGTCGACATGTTCTAATCGAGTCAGTCATCGATCGGTTCTCGAACCGTTAACACGTCAGAATGTGGAGTTTCTGATAGCTCTGGGTCTGAAGCTTACAATTTGTGGCAAAGGAATTTCCGACAAATAAAACTTCGATTTTGCTGTTTAGTTTCCTACTACGTACCATGAAGGGAGATTTTCAACATTCGAACGCCTGTTGTCTTCGATGAGCCAATCGCACACCTAGAAATACATGTGCACAAACCTTATGCATCATCAAGTTTCAATAACAGTGATGAGTTTCGTATCACCATTCAAGATCGGAATTCGTGCACATTACCAAGCAAGAGTTCACTGAGTTTGTCTGGAAAATTGGTTAAATCTGATGGTACTACAACAGCAATCACAACCTTGGTCAGTAATGCCATCGGCCATATGTTCGAAGAGGCTTGTACGAACTAAACGCTGTAGAGATTAATGGGAGCAAGAACGTTGGCTTAACCAGCTTGCTGAGGGGTTTTGCTGTGCTAAGCCCTGGTCAGATTTGGTTTATGGAAAATGCTGGATGCCTTGCTGTTGCAAGAACGAAAAAATTAACTGATGCCGATGGTAACTTTAATATACATCTTCCCCAAAGCGTGACACTGGGCTTCGCTGAAGCCTATCGCAAGATCATCGTTCACGTGAAGGGTAAACTCATTCTCACAAGATCTAAAAGTGATTTGAAAGCAATTGTTCAAAATCAAGACGAAGATTTCAGAATCGTTATAGATCAAGTGGAATGGTTAGTACCGTATGTAAAGTCGTCTGATCAACGAAAAATTACGCTGTTGAATTTCATCGAAAAAGATTCATATGTTTCCATGAGCTTCCGTAGCAGGGAGCTGTACACATATCCTTTGCCACCTGCTACCAGGAAATACGTTTGGTCCGTGAAAACGTCCGCCCAATTGGAGAAACCGATGTTCGTCATACTTGAGTCTCGTACGAATCGAAAAAACAAAACTGGAAAAAATGTCAGTCATCTTGATCACCGTAACATTACCGATGTGAAGCTCTTGTTAAATTCTGAGTATTACCCCTACGGTAACCTGAACTTGAACATGAGTTATAATCGCTTCGCATTGCAATACGAGATGTACGCCAACTCCCAAGCTACGTATTACGGCAAGGAACCTGAGCATTTCTTGATGAAGAGTGAATTTCTGCTGTATAAACCTTTAATTTTCATCAACTTTTTGAAACAAAACGGAGCCCTTATATCTGGTCCCGTTGATACTCGTATTGAATCAGAGGCTGAAAATAACTTTTCAGCTTGGTACATCTGCATACTGCGCAATTTTATATGATCGTATAGTTGAATGTAACCCGCTAAGTGGTAGGATGAGAAAGTTGCTATAAAGCCATACATATTACGACATTTTTTTTAGTATTATTAATAATGGAATTCATACTAGACGTGCAAGGATTCAAGAGATCATGTCTTGATTTTACGCCGAAAGAGCTGGCGGTTTTATTGCCCAATGCTGAAACTCTTTCATCAGTTTGCCTCTTCGAACCACCATACGGTTGGGATTGTTTATCCGCTCATTTCAAAAGTGAAAATTCATGGTTACAACGTAATTACCACGCACTATCTTGGAGGAGTGATGATATACTATTCAAACAGCTTGAGTTCACTCTTAGATGTGAAGTACTACGTCAGGCTTCGAAAGTTTACGTAAAGGGATTAGAAAAGAAAAATTGTCTGATGAGCATTTTACGTGAAAAAGTTGAAGTCATCGATTTGACAGACTTGGGATGTCCACTGCAAAAGTTGAACAAGATATTTAATACTACACTGAAATCTGATCGACATCATGGATTATTATTACGTCTGAACTGTGCTGCTTACGGCGTGTTTTTTCTGCGGAATTATTTATTGAATCATAAAAGCCAGCCGATATTGAAGTAAATATTTTTGAAGAGGACTGGCTCAGCCAGAAAACCGTGCGGGATCGGTTATCGGATGTTTACACTACGGAACAACTCGACTCGAGAGCCCTGAGGAATGCTCTCAGAGGAAGGTGGTTTTGGAAGCATTCGACTGTTAGCCAGGACACGAGGCGGATCAAGCCGAAACCTCAATATTCGCTACAATTTAAATCTGTTAAATAAAGTTCTTTCTACAATATATTCTCAAACTGTTCTATTCTACCTAGATCATGGTCGTTATACTGTTTAATAAAAAAATGATATGTAATCACCTTTTGTACCAACATTATGGGCCTATGTAAACCGTAATCTTAAGTTTTCTGAATAAAGTCATTCCCCTCAATATCAACCATTATTCTCATAACCTATTTTCTCAGATTTAACTTAGAACCTTCCAGAATTTAACGTTTTTCCGATCGACCCAGGCCGCTCGGCCATACGTCGATACTTGTCAAACGATCTGTTTATTTTCTCCAAATGCGTCATCGATGCAGGTGACGATTTAGAACCTTCAATATTTTGCCGATTGATGCAGGACTCTCGCCATCATATCGGTACTTATCAAACGATCTGCTTGTTTTCTGCTGATTCGGCATCGATGTAGATGTGGATTCGCAACCTTCGACGTTTTGCCGATCAATGCGGACTTCTCAACGTAGTGTCACAACTTGTCTGATGATTCCGAGAACTGTTTGCCTTCCTAAATTGCCTTCCTAAATTGACAATGCAAAGGGTATAACATTTGAACCAAATTGGTATAAACGCAACATCAAAAAGGTGATCCATATTAGTGAAAATAACAATACTGTTAATAGATGTACGGACATACAAAATCTAAGTCATCTATATTTTGATATACTGTAGTTTAAAATTTTCGCGCCGAATAACAGTTTGGTAACATCTCACTTTCGACAATTGACTATCATATTGAACTATCGTTTTGGTAATAGATCGCAATCAATCCTCTTGTCACTACCTTCCATCATGCCGTTCAAATAAAATCTAAGCTGAAAAGGTTGTCACTTATTTGTAAGTAATTTTGTAACGCTCTTCTGCAACTTAAATTCCATTTCTAAACCTTGTAATTTTGCCTTTACTAACAGGTCTTTTATATATTAATTGATAATATTTAATCAAAGTCATAAACTAATATAGTTTGATGCAACCGATTCCTCATGAACATGCTGCTCTTAATAAAGTGACAGTACATCGTTTCGGATTAATAAATATACCTACATTTAGAATTTAATCCAAAATTTTACTAATCAATACACTATCTAAAGATAAAGAAAAGAATGTTCAACAAAACAATTCTGAATTTTTTTTAGCCTGAAGATAATCGGCGGGGCCCGTCCGAAACGTTGATTTTACATACTGTAAATAAATATAAATTGTTTGGCTTTCACTCGACGAATTTTTTCTTACTACAAGACGACCTGGTCACAAATAAGTTCCATTCCTAAATTCTAAGAAATTCCTCGTTGCTAACCTTCCAGCGTCTCACTCCCCTTGCCAGAGATACAAAAACCTTCTCAGTACTGACTCACGATGGAAGAACCTTTTAGAAGCTGAGCCTCGCCAAACTGCGAGAATTCGTATCTGTGTCTCGATCTTGCTCGATACGTGTAGGTAGAGCTAGAACGTGAGATTTTTTACCGATGATGGTAGGAAGTAGCGTTCACTAATGATGGTAACGTCACTATGGTAAAGGTAGAATACATGATGTTTTATCGATGAAGGTGAAAAAGTAACAAGAATATCGATAATTTCATCATAAACGATGGTACCGTAAAGCGCAAAGCGGATGATTTCTTGCCGATGATCGATACGATGGTAATGTAGAGCGCAAAGCGGATGGTGGTCGATATTGTCAGTCTCGGTGGGGTTATCTCTTCCTCTCCACCCTCCATTTCTATAAAAAAGGTTTGTATCCGGGTTGTGTCATTAACGTAGGGATTTGAATCCAGAACTCTCTTTACTTCACGATTAAAATGAACTTTATTCTGTACTTTTATATTCTTCTACTCCAATAAAAATATTCAAATTATTATTACGTAATTTAAGCATCAATAGTTACATATACTATTCAAAGCCACATACTTCACATAACAAGGAAATTTTCTGCGTGAACTCGGACGCTTTATAAAATATGGACACTAAAATTTTTTGTTTTCACGTGAAATCGGCAACTTCATATGAAACGTATGTTGTTTTTTACGCAGAAAATGGCTCAAAGATACTACTTCACCGCCTGCGAGTGACACCAAACAGTGCGTTGTTGCTTTTACGCTATCATAGTTGAATAAGTTACACGGTTCCTTCCCCAATTTATTATTATTAATCACATACTATTTTCCAAATAAAATAACTTGAAAATATACGAAAACCTCTTACAAACACTTTTTGTTACGTTTCATTGTCTTTTTTTATACTTCCATATTTTCCCCATTTTAATATCCTAAAATAAATACGTTTTGTTAATTGTACATAGGGATAGTAATTTCTTTCTGATAGTCTAATGTGTCCTCTTCAGAATCTTCTTAGAAATTTGAAAATCGGCTCATTTTGTAATGAGTTTAGTTAGTGAAAAATTCAATTAGCTACCAAAAAGTGCTAATAAAATGACGTGTACGCCGTTTTATCAGCACTTTTTGGTAGCTAATTGAATTTTTAGTAACTCAACCTCAACAAAATTAGATTTGGTCTTCAAGATTCGTTTCATTATGAATACACGAAAAGTTTTAGGTACAATGTACTTGATACTTATGCAACGGAGTTACAGTTTAACAAATTTCGTATCGTTTTGGGGATCAAACTGTTTACGAATAAAATGGGTCATAAATGAGCAGAGAACTTATTGTTTTCACGTTTATTTTCACTAGACATATATTATTTGTGATCTACAGTCGCTATCAACACAAAGTTGCCATAGTATTCAAGTCAAATTTTGACTTCACTTTGATTTAGACAACTTATCAGATTATCCATTCTTTTAACAATATCTACTCTAAAATTTGGTTTGTTCTGGATTAAATATACTTAATTCAAAGCTAGAAGGAGTACAATTTTGAAAATTTTTCAGGTGAGTTGAAAAATTGACGACGGAGCCAGGAATCGAACCTGGTATCTAGAGATGCTTTACCGGAGACTTACTCCACTAGACCACCTAGCCGCCCGGACTACAGTGTCATTAATTTCTCTCATCACCTGTATTCGAAATTCGAAATCGAACGTCATTAATTATTCAACTCGCCTGAAAAATTTTCGAAATTGTACTCTTTCTAGCAAATTTTCCTCGCTTAAATATTGATATAATTTTTTCATATCATTTAAAAATGAACGGCTGGATCTGTTCAAATTAGCTAAAAATAATGTAATGTAATATGATATACAAACATTAACAGCCACATACAGATGTCTAATGTACACATGTCAACAAGTCACACACACAAGTCTGAAATGTGCCTCTCGCGACGAATTTCAAATATATCTAATTCAAAGCGTATTCATTGTACCATATGCCCTATTCCATATGTAGACCAATACGGCTTATTCTCAGTACGGAACGCTTATCAACTGTTACTGTCAAGTATAGTACATCCTACCATCTTATCACCTTGCCGAATATTTTCCTTCCCACTCGTCTGGAAAGGCTTCGGAGAGCTACACGGAGGGAAAGGAATTCTTGAACCAACAAAATAGATTCTGTTGAAGTCGATCCACTTCAATCTAGTATCTCTTATTTGTTCCAAATACGATGACTTCAATTCGATAATTCCTTTTTGGCTAGTTTGTCAAAATGCTTTATTCAAGTAAATTCCTTGATTCAACAAAAGTCTTTCTTGTCGCAATCGAGTGTAGTATTGATTCGAATCAACTGAATATCATTTCCTTTGAAGTTTACGTATTGTACCTCCCAGGCGCATGTTCGTTGAAAGAAACAATTAGGTACTCCCAATAAAATGTAACGGAATACCTAATTTTCTATTACAAAAAATTTTAATTAAATATTGAATACTTTCGTTGATCAAATTTTCTTCATCACTATTTTAATATGACAGAACACAAGGTATAATAATTTTATCAAATCATTTAAATTATTTTGTGAATGAACGTTTTATATATTATGTGTATAAATAAAATATATAGACGTAAAAAACTTATCATGAGCATCCAATTTGGAACTTCGCCTCGTTTTCGTCTCGTTTCATCTTTCGGTTTCCATGTATCACCTTTCTCAGTTTTGACAAATTAGTTTGTACGTTTTCATAACTTTGACCTTGTTCATTTGCACAATATTTTAGTAACTACGACAAATAATAAGATTTGATTATAAATCGTATATTTGATAAACTTTTGGTTTTTCGAACAGCACACTCCATATTTACTCAGGTTAGGCACGTGTTAATTGTTTGATCGTTGTCAAAGGAGTGATAGTGAGAAATTACGAAGACGGAAATCGTTAAGGTAACCGCAAAGGTCAAGGCTTCAACTTATGCAAACTTACAAAAATAAGTAGATAAATCTAACGACAAAAAATTTACATCGATTAAATGCATTACTTTGTTGATCTAACCGGAGCTTGTTTGGCATAACTAATTCAATCAGTTGCACGAATTTGTTTATGAGGGAAAAGAAACACTACATGCTTTGAAACACATAGAGAATATATTCATCGTAAACATCACTGTACTAGTACTATAGACGGCCTCCAGGCGGTAAACTTTTTCGCTATGGAAATAGCTTCAGAGAAAATTATAAAACCAGATATTTGGAGGCCAAATACGGATAACGTATGATAAATTTATCATCGAACCAAAGTCAAAAAATTAAATGCATATCGCAATATGAACCTAGTATTCTGGAATTTGCATGGATACAATAACCTCTCTGCTTACAACTTCTAAAATAACGCTTGTATAATTTGTCTCTATGAAACATGGATATTGTCTGCTCCGTTAAACCAGAAACCTTGCCTAGCAGGATATCAAAATGTGTCAGCCAATGCAAAAAGTCAGAAGCAGGAGGCAGACCTAGTGGCGGCCTCCAAACTGCAGCTAAAACCTTTAAGACAGAAACAGATAATGTAAGTTGGGAATGTATTTTTACAAGCGCTACAAGAAAAAATTTGAATGTGTTGCTACGCAATATTTGTCTGAAACCAACCTCGGATCTAAAAGGTAACCTAAACCAGATACAAAATATTTTGAATGTGGAAATCCTCAACAGTTATGACTTAATCATCTTGGGTGGCGACTTCACCTCAAGGGTAAGCTGACTACCGGAGATGCCTGAGGAAATCACCGAGAATGCCGTCATACAATATCAACATAGCTCCATGGATCCAGTAGCAAATAAAAGAGGCAACCGGCTTACAAACTTTATGCACAAAATTGGCTTTGTTCTCTTAAACGGAAGATGTCCTGGAGACTCCCCTGCGAACTTTACCTTCTGTAATGCAAGAGGAGCAAGTGTGATTGATCTAATTTGAATAAAAACAGATTGCCTCGAACTAATAATGAACCTTAAAGTAATCAAAGAAACTACGGGATTAGATCACTTCCCAATAATGCTTAGCCTTGTAGAACCATCTAACACCATCTTCTCCTGCCACCTTAGCGATCATTCCAACTATAAAATGGAAAGATCGACCCATTAGTCGGAGAGCTATAGTAACGCATGTTACATGAAGCGTTTGATGCACCTTGAAATTTTGTTTAACAGTATCTACTAGACAGATGAGCAGGTAAACATGTGTAGGCTTGAGCTACCTGGGGACACCAGGTACTGCGCATAAGAGAATGGTATAAAAAAATATTGCCCAAAAAAGTGTTTGATCCAGAGGCCAACAAATACTAATCGAAATTGAAGATAATTTAAAACACAGAAATGAATAAGGCAGACACTTTTGAGCGGGTTAACATTGAAAGAAAACACCCCAAAGTTGTTTTTTTTTTTTTTTTAATACAAAATAAAGTGTTTTATTTACGCTGAAATTTTAACAGTGTCCTAATTACATATGAAAAAAATACTTACAGAAAGTCAAACACTTTTTCCGGGGTTTACTTATCGGCAAACATGAAAATAAATATTACTTATAATGGAGAGAGATAGGCTGCGCGTAGTCGTAAACGTAAGTAAGACCTCCCATCCCCGACGTACCTACGGTCTTTCTCTGCGCTCTCATTGGCTGTTGGTCACGTGTTCTTGTACAGTCGTACCGGCTGGGCACGGTCTTACATAGAGGTCTGGACACTCGTCACAAAATCAAGTGGTGGGGGTAGGACAGGCCCTGGTCACTCTATGATTTATAAATGAAGCAGGATAGTCGCGATCAGCACCATCTGGCGTAGTCTCCGATCCCTACGATAAGATAATAGATGACTGTAGATGATATGCAGATAATTTGCAGTTAACGTAATGAAAGACCTGCATTGAATTGAGAAACCAATAGAAATTCATAATTGATGATTTCTATGGGTTTCATCAACAGAATATGTTTGTCGAAAAAATGCAATACTAGAAGTATGTATGTAGTAGGTTAGGTCTAATAATCGCGGATTGCCCGCAGCTTCGACCCACTTAGAACCGGTAATTTCGCATTTAGGAAAGTGATGAGATTTTTCACGCCGACTAGAGGAACAATCAAGAACACAGCACCTCTGCTTATCCCTTGGAATTGGTTTCGGCTTCATTGGCTTCATCTGTGATGATTAGAAACTTATCATCGACAGATTAAAACCAATATTGTCGTTGATTTGCTTTGCTTGTCGTTCGCGAATGTTCGCTGATGCTCGGGAATGTTCGAGAAGGAGTGCGAAGGAGAACATGAGAGTAGAGGCGACAGGTGCAAGTCATGGTCGACGGGGTGAAGCACGAGGAGCTTGAAACGCTACGCCATCTAGCGTAGGCTCAGAGCAGGATTCGGATATAATAATAATGGTATTACTTCAAGACCGCCTATACTAGTGACCAGGGCCTGGTGTAGGACGCTTATGGAAGCACTGGAGTAGTTTGTAATCCCATCACTACTCGTCTCTGCGATCTATCCGCCTACTGCGTATACTCAAACCTAACTCTAACCTAACCTCAAAATCCCCGATATAATTAAAAAAAAAGAAAGAAAAGATTTTTGAAAAATTGGCAAAAATGCCAAGACGGTGCGCGGTTCCTCATTGCAATACCGGCCGCAAAGCCGATAATGCAAAGGTGTCGTTCTTCCGGGTGCCTAATGACAATGTTTTGCGCGAGAAATGGGAACACGCAATTCCAGGTGTCATAAAATTGGAACGGTCAGAGGTTTCGTAAAATAAGCATTTGCGTTTTACTGCGTGTTATAATAGTCTACAATAATATCAAAAACGAGAAATATGCATTGAGGCGACAGAGATTGAAAAGCTAGCGCTGCCTCTATCTCACTTCCCCCACCCATCGTCGTCGCGCCGGAATTTAGATCCCAGTGATCACAGTGGGCAATGCATGAACTACACGTCTGGCATCCATAAGCGAACTACCCACACGATGGGAGTTTCCAGACCTGTATGTAAGACCGTGCGGCTGGGAATCTTACTCGAGGCGTGGCCTAATTTTTTGGCGCCTAGTGGCAGCATTCGAAATTACTGCCGGTAGGTTTCTCTGACGAAGCTCTGACTAGCTAGCACGCACAGACATACGTGAACGTACGATTATTTGTAAATGAAAATAGTAATAATACGGAAAAAAGTGTTTGAAACATGAAAGTTACGGTCCAGGAGATTTGTAAATTTACCAGTGCAACACCGAGCAGTGAATGTTTCATTGGAGGTGAAAATTTGATTAATAATGAGCACGTGATTTGCTGCGGCAAAACGACAAATAATTATAGCAATAATATTGTTCAAATTATTGCTTTTCGTCTTCAAACATCACAATTAAAAGGTGACCCACACGAAATAAAGGGAAAAATATCATCTCACGGCGAAATTGTTGAAATGCGATGCACGTGTAAAGCGGGGTTAGGAAATGTGTGTAAACATATTGTGGCAGTTCTTCTGTATTGTAATCGGTAAGTATTATACTTTATTCAAACCTGACAAGTATTTGTATTAACATTTATTATTTTTATTACTTATCACGCTTATAAATTTTTGACAGGCACGATTTAGAAGCATTACACGTTATTTCGTGTACGAATAAAAAATGCGCATGGAAAGAGCCGCGTAAATCAACATTGGAACAATAGGGGGTACAATCATTAGACCAGCACAAATGTTTTCTTTTGAAAAAAGAAAAGAATTGCAAAATCAACGAAAAGAAGATAAGTGATAGTAGCCAATGGGAAGAACAAGAACAATTATTTCGAAACATGATGCATGAATCCATGGTCAGCTCTATCAAAACACCTGTAAATGAGATCAATTTCAAGCTTTATATTTTTCTCAAATTTTTATGCAGTTTATTTCAGAATGAAGAATCAAAATATCCACAAGAGCTGTATTCTTTAGGTTCTTAAAGACAATTAATTTATGTAAATAATATTGATTTATCGAGGGATTTCATTAGACAATTTGAATATGTATTATAAGTTTTTAACCCTTCAGGACATGGGTGTTTTGACTGCCATTATTTACTCTGGCCATGAGAAAAAATCTCATGGCTTCTGCGCATGCG
The DNA here is from genome assembly GCF_021901455.1 of Neodiprion lecontei. Lineage (NCBI taxonomy): Eukaryota > Metazoa > Arthropoda > Insecta > Hymenoptera > Diprionidae > Neodiprion > Neodiprion lecontei. The sequence goes on from NC_060260.1 coordinate 19,174,470, forward strand.
CTCAGTATATTTTAAATACAGCTTTCTTAAGAAAATATCATTTATTTATAATTTTCAATGTTTTTTAAGCTAAAATAATTGCTCGAATTTATTATTAAAGTAATGTCAATTAAATATTCACAATGCAAAATAACTTAGATCTAAGTACTCATAAAAGGTATTTGTCAGGGTTATATATAAAACAAAAATATTGACTTACGTTTATTTAACACCTTTTAATAATATTCATTTAATGAATATCAACAATTAAATTATAAATTTTACATTTTTGAAAGCAGATAACACAGCACAACATTGCACAATTATTCTTTAGGTATATGTATCATGTAAACAAGTATGGCGGACGCATACTACGGAACGACCCGAACTAGGCCGAAAAAAAACGAAAGCTAAAATCTCTCACCCTTTAATACTCTGGCCATGAGAAAAAATCTCATGTTCTCCAAAAAATTATTTTTTTTCGCAATTTTGATTTAAAAAAAACAGTTTTTAATGAATGTGTATCTAGAAAACTAAATTATAGGAGTGTTACGTCCTCCAGACTTCATATTCCTTTCCCACGCTCTTAGTTACCTTACGCTCTGTAGTCTACCCTTATCGTTCGCGAGTCAGCAGGTTCTCCTGTAACTCGCGGCTAGCTTGCCTGCTACATCCGGCAGAAGCGGCAGATCCATCCCAGCACTCAAGCAAGACACCTATCCCTCTAAACCAAGACCATACCCTTTTTCCCTTGACCGACTCCGTTGCATTGACCACTAATAAATAATCATATACTTTAAATCGTTTACCTTCCCTTAATACCGATCCCTTTCTATTCCATTCCCTTCCTGCATTGGGAGTAGTAGCACGCGAGTGCATAGTCGACGTGAACGGACCCTACAATAGCCAAATAACACCTTGGCTGGGCGTGGAGTAAGCTCCGATTACCGCTCATCGGAGCCTACGCAATCTACCCCGTAACATTTTGGTGGCAGCGGTTTTGCCCGTCGACCTACTCGTCAGTGCAGTGCTGCATGTTTTCTACGAAAGTGTTCAGTGCTCAAAATTTCTAACGCCGTACCAATCAGTGATAGCCGTGTTACGAAAGAACTCTGGGCCACAAAGTACTGTGACAGGCACGCAGAACCTATTCAACTCACCACGGACACAGGCTCTGCAAACAGTCCCCAATTTCAATAACTCCGTCACATTTTGGTACTATTGAAATTCATCGATACGTACGACGTCGAATAACTGTGTAGCGAGTGGAAATTCAGTGCGATAGCCAAGTTAAGCCGCACACCGCATCTGGACACATCACCCTTCGAACCGACAAATATTGAATGGACCCTTCCCGCTCATTCGGACTCCTGCAACCCTGTTGAGACGAGAACCTGGACCCGAAAGTGACATCGCCCTAAGACCTGGATTACCACACTTATTTATCAACACGCCACGGAGTACCTCATCTATACCCTCCTCGTGCCGACGCATGACGTGTATCGCCTCTTCAAGTTTCACCTGCGTCCAGCTGCCTAGAACCATGCTGTACTCTGTTTTTGCGTTTACCTTCGCCCTGTAAGTCTATTCTAAGTCTTAGTATTGAGTTGATATTTTTATTCCTGTACTTGCAATACCCTGCTTAAATCAACATGGCACCAATTAACGAAACCGGTTCAAATTTTTGGTCAGTAAAAGATGTCTTGCCGACAATCCCCCCTTTTGACGGCCACAACATGCCCTTTGACTCATTTGTAGAACAATTACGTCACGTAGAGACTCTTATAAAAGCTTCGGATAAAATGACTTTCGCCAAATTTGCGCAATCAAAGGTTACAGGCCCCGCATCTCAATATTTAATAGGCATTAACTGTAATGACGTCGAGGACCTCATAACTGCCCTTAGCCGAGCATACCGCCCGGATATCCCCATACGCCAGTTATCCGCTCAATTAGATAGAATTACACAACAACCATATGAGCGCATCATAGATTACTCGTGCAGAATAAGAGCAATATCAAAAGAAATAAGCACAGCAATCATAGCCAAACACCCACCAGACTTAGCAACGCTTCTACTGAACGATCTAAAGAAGGATACCTCTAGATCGTTTATTAGAGGGCTTCGGCCAGAATTGGAGTGGAGAATCGCTACTATCAGACCATTACCAACCTTCGAAACTGCCGTCAGCATCGCCGAAGGTGAAGAAGCCGAGCTAATTAACCGTCAGATGCAATTCTCTGCACACTATTTTACCCCCTCTACACCCATGTGTCTGCCGTTACCCCCCCATACTGCTCCTCCGTCTCAGGTGCCCACCGCGGCCTCCTCTATCCCCCCCCCTGATGTCATTGCCCACACGTGGTTACGTTTATCAACCAGCGCCTCGTACCGAACCCGGAACCTACGCCCAAGCGCTCCATCCGAACACCAGTTCTGCTGACCACGTTAATGCTCTGCCCAGCACTTGTCAATTTTGTAACCACCAGGGTCACTCCATCACGGAATGTCACCGTTTGCAAAGTAAAAGATATTGTACTAAATGTCGCAGAATGGGCCACTTCCACGATGAATGCAACAGGACCAACAGAAATCAAGAACTATACTGCGGCAATTGTAATCGCAGAGGCCACACAGTAGACCGATGTAGATCCTTTCCGCATAATAACCAAGGCAATGCTGACTCAAATAAACATTTAAACGGGAACATCGCCCGCGGGGAGAACGCGCCCGCGAGCAATGCAAACAACTAGCGTTCCGATCTTCAAGTCATATCCTCATAACAGCTTCAGCTGACCCTCCACTAATTTCGATCGACACCCCCGAGCTAATAAAAATATCTACATTTATTATTGACACCGGTGCAGACGTCAACTTGGTCAAAGAAAGTTCCGTTAGGCCCCTTGTACGACGAACAACCGACGAACGTTTGACGCTGACTGGTATAACAGACAAAAAGACGCAAACTATCGCAAAAACGGAAATACGTTTTAATAATAAATCCCATACCTTTCACTTGGTCCCTGACTCGTTTCCGATTCCGCACGACGGCATCTTAGGCCAGCCCTTCTTACGAAAAGAGAAAGCAACTATTTCTTTCAACTCAAACTCGGTGATGCTTGGATCCTCATTGCCAATCCACTTTAGTAAATTCGATGAACCCTCGTCCGCGCCCGAAAAAACGCGCGTAATTACAATACAGGCCCGTACCGTGAAAGCCATCCCACTAATAGTTGCGAACCCAGACACTAAAGTAGGTTACCTTAAACGCATCGATTTAGGCAACAATGTTCTATGTGGTGAAGCGTTAGTTGAAAACCAGAACGGCATAGCTTACTCGTACGCGTTCAATTGTAACGAATCTGCCGTAGAGATAAGACCCCCAACAGTAACCCTAGACGAGTTCGACGAGCCACTGAGTACAGTCACGCCCAACGCTACGCCCACTGCATCGAGTAACCACCACAGCGATGCCCGCGCCAAAACCCTCGTTTTGCACCCAGGCCCTCTCCTCAGCAACTCATTAATTCTTTCTGCCGCCAAGCGTACATCGCGACCGACTAATAATCCCCCCTCCTGCCCCATCCAGTCCACTGACCTCGCGCAACTGCAATCCGATCCTCCTATCCCTGACGACAGTACACCCTGTCCCGGTGCCGCAACAGTACTCTTGACTGACAGTAGGTCAGAAAGATTGGACGTCCTAAAGAACAGCTTACATCTTGATCATTTGAATGAGACCGAAAAACAATCTATATTTAACCTCGTAACAGAATTTAACCATCTCTTTTACCTCCCAGGTGATAAATTAGGCCACACCAATTTATCTCATCACACTATCCCCACGATGGACAATACGCCTATTCATACCAAACAATACCGTTTTCCCAAAATTCACAAAGACGAAATCGAATCCCAAGTTGATAAACTACTCAAACAAAATCTTATTAAACATTCCTCATCTCCGTATAATTCCCCGGTGTGGATCGTTCCAAAAAAAACCGGATAGTGACGGCAATAAACGATGGCGTATGGTAATCGACTACAGAAAACTTAACGAAAAAACAGTCGGCGACGCATACCCCATGCCCGATATCACGGAAATCCTTGACCAGCTTGGCTCAGCTAAATACTTTTCCACATTCGACCTTGCTTCCGGGTTCCACCAAATTCCCATGCATCCGGACCACAGCACGAAAACTGCATTTTCGACACCTAGAGGCCATTATGAATTTTCTCGTATGCCCTTCGGACTAAAGAACGCCCCCGCCACGTTTCAAAGGCTCATGGACCAAGTCCTTCTAGGCCTACAAGGCAACGAGATGTTCGTATATTTAGATGACATAGTTATTTACGCTCGAAACTTGCAAGAACATGACATTAAATTTCGGAAATTAATGAAGCGACTAACCGCTGCTGGTTTAACTCTACAGCCAGACAAGTGCGAATTCTTGCGCAAGGAAGTCGTTTACCTCGGACACCTCATAACTGAGTCAGGAGTAAAACCTGACCCTGGTAAATTAATAGCTGTAAAAGAGTATCCTGTCCCCAAAAGTCCCAAAAACGTTAGACAGTTCCTTGGCCTTTTAGGTTATTACCGAAGATTTGTTCCAAATTTTGGAAAAATTGCTAAATGCCTTAACAATTTAACGAAGAAGGATACCCCTTTCATCTGGACGTCCGAACACCAATCTGCCTTTGAAACCTTACGCGATTGTTTATGCAAAGAACCAATTCTACAACACCCGGACTTCAACAAACCATTCACGCTCACTACAGACGCGTCAAAATTCGCGATGGGTGCAGTTCTCAGTCAAGATAAAGACGGTGCCGACCTACCGGTAGCATACGCATCCCGAGCCCTCAAGCCCGCTGAATTAAACTACTCGGTACCTGATAAAGAATTCTTAGCCGCCTACTGGAGTATGAATCACTTCCGCCCCTACATCTATGGTCAGAAGTTCACTTTAATAACAGACCACGAGCCACTCAAATGGGTAAAAAGCGTCAAGAAGCCTAATTCCCGTTTATTACGATGGAGCTTAGAACTAGCAGAGTACGACTTCGATACGAAATACAAGTCCGGAAAATCTAATACCAACGCTGATGCTCTGTCCAGGAACGCACCGCCCGACACCGCTCAAATTCTTCCCATAGATGCAAAACGCCCCCGTCCAACGACTGAAGCCTCTAGCGATAAACCAAAAAAACGCACTAAAAAGACTCATCAGTACCCCAGACGCCCTCGACAGACCACAGACGAGTCCACCAACCCAGCTCCACTGAAACACCCTAAAATCTCACAACCCTGTAAAATGATATACTCCTCTGATGCCTCTGATTCCTCTGATCTCTCCGACGATGAGTTCAGCGATAAAGAAACTCCGTTGCTCAAAACCCCCCTCGTTACCCCGGCACCGATCCCAGAACATCACCAACCTAAACGCCATCGCGAAACAAATTCTTCAACAAATCCTGGGCCTCATAAAAGACCATACCTGAGCTATTTTTCAGATTCTTCCCTTAGCTCGGATGACTTACAGACCCCAGAAACTGAATCAGGAACCGATGACCTTTGTCCAACCACCGATTTACCGGGCCCTGCTTATAGCGATTTCCTCATAGAAAGCGAAACTTTTCCTCTCATGCGTAATAGACGTATCAAAGAAATAAAAGCTGACCTATTACAGCAAAAGGATAACTTGGCTCATTGCATATCGGCTGACTGCCAAATGTCAAAAGGAATCGCTTCAGAACTGACAGAACGTAGATTCATAAACCGCGAACAACTTAGAGAATTCGACCCGACTGTGACTGACGTTATTTCTGTGGTACATGGTAACCGGAAAATCTATAACCTAGTTACGAAATCCAAATACAGCGACAAACCCTTGCCCCACGTTTTTTTTGACACCTTGGTTAACTTTAGGAAAACCTTGCAAGAAGATGGCGTAACATCCGTCTCGATACCATTGATAGGTTGCGGACTTGACAAATTAGAATGGAGCGCGGTACGCAGAATGATCCATTACGTTTTCAAAAATTCGAAAATAAGAATCACCGTTTGCCGCCTCGACTCTCCGCTTCCTGCCACCGCGCGCCCCTGCATTACACCCCCACCCGTTTATACTAACCTCCCTGACCCTGTCCCTTCCACATCTGGATTACCCCCCCGCCGCCATCTGCGAAAGGAATCGGAACGTCCGACTAAACCTGCAGCACCTCGTCCGATTCCACCTCCACCCCCACCCACTGACGTCATCATGCCCTCCCCTGTCGGGCCTCCGCGTCCCGCTAGGAGATACCCCCCCGCTACTTCCAGGCCGACGAACCCTTCCTTACACTCCTGTTCCCCTCCCCCCTCGCCCCTCCCGCCCACCTCCGATAACGACGACAGTTCCGACTTGCTCACAGACGCTGAATACTATACGTGCACTCAACAATTCGACTCCCATATGGAAATTACTGACCATAACCATGACAGTGCTCTCAACACTAACGATGATCAAATTAATGACCCTCACGGTTTCGCGTATTTTATTGACAACTTGGACGACATACCAGTATCGGACAATGTCAAAGATACCAATGATGGACTTTTGATGCTCAAAACCAACTATGCGCACTTCATATCGACAGACTGCGCTTGGATCAAAGGTATACCAGCCCAACTTGCCGGCGAGAATATGATAGACCCAAAAATAGTAATGAGGCCTCGTCCGCGAAAATTTGATATCATTGAATCTAAGCACAATAGTCGACGTATTTTCACCCTAGTATTGAAAACAAAAGGCTCAGATAAAAGCAATCTATACGATATCTTCAAGCTATTGTCCAAACTGAAAACGGCTTTAGCCGATTCAAACCTAAAGTCTCTTGCCCTCCCGATAACCGATGACAGTTTAGACGCTCTCGATCCTCGCGTTATCCGAAAACTTCTATCCTATATTTTCGCAGACTTAGAAATTCAAATCATCCTTTGTCGAAACACGACTGTCATCCCAGACGAATGTTTACGAAAAGAAATAATCAGAGAATGCCACGAATCGTTGATCGGCGGTCATCAAGGTGTCACTAAAATATATAACCGCATTAGACAAAAGTATTTTTGGCCCCGTATGAAAGAACAAATCCAAGATTCCATAAGAACTTGCGAGAGTTGCCAAAGAAAAAAATTGGTCAGAGTAAAAACCAAATTGCCAATGATGATAACGGACACGCCTGCCGATGCATTCGACAAAGTGGCATTAGATATTGTTGGACCTCTACCCCTTACTAAATCGAACAACAAATATCTTTTGACAATACAATGCAATTTGACAAAATTCCTGGACGCCATCCCTTTACCTGATGCCACCGCCAAAACTATAGGCGCAGCATTCGCAAAAGAATACATTACACGTTACGGTGCTCCTCGAGCAATACTCACAGACCAAGGACAGAATTTTATGAGCACAGTCATCAAACATCTTTGTAAACTTTTCAAAATTAAGCAAATACGAACCACAGCTTACCGCCCACAGTCTAACGGATCGCTAGAACGCAGTCACCTTGTTCTCACTGAGCACATCAAACACTACACGGATGCTGGTAAAGACTGGGACGATTACATCCGCTTTGCAATCTTTTGTTATAACACCGCGAAGCACGAAGGTACTAACTTCACCCCCCACCAACTAATTTTTGGCTCTCAAGCCAGACTCCCAACAGACGCGAACCCTGCCAGCGCGTATACTCGTTCCTACGATTCCTTCCTTCTAGACTTAATCGCTAATCTATCCAGCATACGAAAACACGCCGCGTCCAACCTACAACAAGCAAAGCATCGTTCCAAGACGTATTACGACCGTAACGTCAACAGCCAAAATTTCGAAGCAGGTCAAAAGGTCTATCTACTGAACGAAACCCGATCCAAATTCGACGACCACTATAAAGGAGCGTATACGATTAAGCGTATAATTAACAATATCAACGCTGAAATTTGGATTACCCCCCAAAAAACTAAAATCGTTCATTTCAATAAATTGAAATTGGCACAAGAAGAAAGCAATTAAAATAAAAAAAAAAAATCAACAGCCATATGCTACCAAATTGCCTGCGATCGCGTTACATTACGTCTCATACTCTTGCATATCGTTGCAGGTGCAGTGCTCTCGACAGCAAGACAGACGATTCGACTAACGTCGCGATTAAGCAACTGAATCAGAACCCGGGAATCTTCTTCGAACAATTGCAAGACCTACGTACATATAACAAAGAATGGACTTTACTGAACTACATAGACCTCCAATATTTATTCGACCGACTTGACCAAACATCAGAATTCTTAACCATAATAGAAGGTAAATGCTCTGTCGCCAAAAACTACTGTTACACCGGTGACCATATTCAAATGTTGGCTGATAGAATAAAAACCATGAAACTATACCAAAACCGAATAGAATATTTAGTTGGCCATCGCGCAAGCGAATCCACTCACTCCGAACTTGCTAAATTAGCCCACCATCGCGGAACACGAGGCGCGATTAATTTCATTGGTAGCGTATCAAAATCCTTATTCGGCACCCTAGACGTAAAAGACGGAGAATATTTTAACCAACAAATTGACAACTTGTACAACGACAGTAGACACTTAGCATCCCTGCTTAACAAACAGACAAATATCGTACAGTCAACGTTGGGCGTCTACGGGAAAGAAATCAACAGCATGATAAGCCACGACCGCGAACAACATAAATTACTCACGGCCCTCTCGACTGATGCAGCTATTTCAAAAGCCTTAATCGCCAACAATACCTTCAGAACGACTTTACTTAACCGACTAATTGACCTGGACCGACACTTGAACGAATACGAACTTGACCTGTCCAGCTTAGTAAACGCTATCCTCTTCGCTCAAAAAGGTATCGTCCACCCTAAAATTCTATCACCAGAACAAATTATTTCCAGTCTTAAACATATCCAGTCACTCAGACCACAAATAGAGTTTCCTATTCCAATGGATCCAAATTACGCTGAAGAACTGATTCGAATCTCTAAAATCGACATAGCGTATTACGAACCCAGACTGCTTTATGTGATATCTATTCCGTTGCTCAACTCCGAGGCTTTTGACCTGTACCGACTGCTTCCCGTCCCCGTTAGACAGACATACGACTCTGCAAATAACAAATTCGCTTACATTCAACCTGGCAGCGACTACATAGCTATAGCACTTAACCGAGCGTCGTACTTTCAAATCTCGGAATCCAAATTTAGTAAATGCATTTTATCCTTAGGAAAATTCATATGTAAGTTGACACAACCGCTTTTCCGACCGTCGACTCACAAACTCTGCGAGGTAGACCTTTTTCTGAACCCGTCCAGAAAAATTTCAAAACAATGTGATATCAGATTGACCGCATTCGATGGAACCTACTGGACGGAATTATCAACATCTAATTCTTGGATTTTCTCAGCTTCCACTCCTGAGACTCTTCATACTCTCTGCCCAAATGACCAGACCTCTCGTGTCACACTTTCCGGTTCAGGCATTATCACCCTAGACGACCTGTGTACGGCTAGTACTTCTGAGGTCACTCTCAAAACTTCGAAACGCTCACAATCTACCGAGACCCTCTCCTACGTCCCCAAAGTTACCTTGGATCTAAGTCAAGTATCCCTCAGTCTTGATTTTAATATTTCCACCGACTTATCCCTTGTTGCCATCCCTCCCGTTCGCGCACCATCGCATATTAACCCCCACGATCTTGCAGTCACCAGCGTCTCCCTGAATGATATACTGGAACGCTCAGCTGACCTAAGCACACATTATCGCACGCGAGATAACATGCACCGCCTCACTACCAGCCTTGGTTATAGCGGCATCGGCCTCGCGTCCCTCTCAGTAGCTTTCTTCTGCTACAAAATCTCGTTATTTAGCAAAATCTCAAGGCTGTACTCTTGCTGCAAATTGGGAAGGACACGACATATCCCTCACCCGCGTCGTACAAAACCCCAAATTCCTATGCGCCATGCCATCCACCACCCGCACCTAGAAATAATACCATTTTCCGATGACCTGCCTCCTCGCTCTTCGTCGCTACTCGGGACCCAATCGGAAATTGAAATGACGGCACTAGGCATATCTAGGCCGCGTAAATTGCTCCCCGAGCAGACCCTTAACAATAGCTCCGAATCACTCGAAGTCTGGCGCTAAGCCCTCCGCTATTAGCAATCATATTCTTTCATTGCCTTATTCTGCCCATAATAATCTGCAGCCATAATATAATCATCAGCACGTTGCATAAGTTTCGTTTATAACATACACAATATCTACCATATATACAATATCTATCATATATACCACCACATTTATAAGATGTCATTTATAAATTTTTTTTTATTCAAATGTATACTAACCCACTTAAACGCGCACTAACATCTAGGCGCTATATTTTAAGACTCCTCTTTGTAATATTCTGTAAGTGATTCAGTACGATAAGATGTCATTTATAATTTTTTTTCTTTTATTCAAATGTATACTAACCCACTTAAACGCGCACTAACATCTAGGCGCTATATTTTAAGACCCTTCTTTGTAATATTCTGTAAGTGATTCAGTACGATAAGATGTCATTTATAAAATTTTTTTTTATTCAAATGTACACTAACCCACTTAAACGCGCACTAACATTTAGGCGCTAGATTTTAAGATCTTTCTTTGTAATATTCTGTAAGTGAGTCACTACGTTTCATGGCCTTCCGCTTCCTTCCGAACATTCTATTTCGTACCCTCACCGAATGTTCTTCCCCAAGGGGGGGCGTGTTACGTCCTCCAGACTTCATATTCCTTTCCCACGCTCTTAGTTACCTTACGCTCTGTAGTCTACCCTTATCGTTCGCGAGTCAGCAGGTTCTCCTGTAACTCGCGGCTAGCTTGCCTGCTACATCCGGCAGAAGCGGCAGATCCATCCCAGCACTCAAGCAAGACACCTATCCCTCTAAACCAAGACCATACCCTTTTTCCCTTGACCGACTCCGTTGCATTGACCACTAATAAATAATCATATACTTTAAATCGTTTACCTTCCCTTAATACCGATCCCTTTCTATTCCATTCCCTTCCTGCATTGGGAGTAGTAGCACGCGAGTGCATAGTCGACGTGAACGGACCCTACAATAGCCAAATAACACCTTGGCTGGGCGTGGAGTAAGCTCCGATTACCGCTCATCGGAGCCTACGCAATCTACCCCGTAACAGGAGGATACAAAAATTTTCAAGTAGTCTTTCCATTTGAATTTTAAAAGATATTTGAGATCTACGTTGAGCATGAGAGAAAATCTCATAACCCATGTCCTGAAGGGTTAAACAATTTTAACATGCATCATAAGTTTCTGCTTTTTTAAAAATTTTATTTACACAAAAAATGTAACGTCGATGAAAAATGGATAAATAATCCTTGCTCCACTTTCACAACATTTTTCTTCAATTTTACAGAATAAGTGATTGGGTCGATATTAAAAATATGAAATACTAATTTGATGCACTCTTCTGTTCTTTTTTTTGAACTTTAGCATTGGGAGACATGAGCGTGTACAGGACTGTAATAATAACTCGGATGCAATAAATCCCGATAAAGTCACTGCTATCTTTGATAACCAAAAGTCTTCTGAGTTTCTTCATAACTTACGAGAGTTCAGAGTTGCACCTGTTCAAGAATGCTGTACAAAAGTACTTAGTCGATTGGAAAGAGATGTTAATACTATTTGCAGAGAGTGCACAAAATTTTATTCAGTGTGGAAAAAAGAGAGACAACTTCGTATCACGTGTAGTGACGCGTATTCAATATTTACTTATCAAAACAATAAGAAACCTGATTGGACAAAAAGTCATTAAATTATTTCCACGCTAAAGGATTTAGTAATTCTTGTACGAAACACGGATTGGATAATGAGCCAATAGCACGCGAAGCCTACAAAACGTTACTATCTGCGGAGGTAGTGGGATGTGAAAATGTGAACTTATTGTATCAAGAGATAATCCTTGGTTAGGATACTCACCCGATGGAGTAGTGTTTGAAAACAATAGACTATCAAAATTAATTGAAATAAAATGCCCATACGAAGGTAAAAATAAATCATCATATAAAATGGTTAACGGTAGAAAATGATCAAATATGTTTGAAACGACGTCACTTACATTATACCCAAGTACAAATAGGGATGGCGGTATTAAATTTATCATCCACTGATTTTACAATTTATACACCGTCCGATAATGGTCTAGCAACGCTTTCTGTCGATTATGACGAAAGATACGCAAAAGAATTGTTACAATCGTTAAAAACGATTTATTTCAATCATGTGGTACATAATATATGTGACGAAGAATCAAGGAATAAGCAAGATGAATCTGGAACTGAAATTTGAACGTCTTGATATATTGTTTATCTCATAAAATCTCATTTATTTATTATAATGCAACTTTCCTTTTTTTTATAATAAACACTGATTGAAACTTAACACAGTACATATTTTTTATTACCCTCCACAATTAAAATTTATCGTCTTTCAGAACCGGAGCACTTAAATTTACAACAGCACTGATAATGTTGAAAATTTCTTCGACTTTGGGGAGCATACAAACAGGCATTTTGGTACTTAATATTTCGAAAGTTCTCAATCTTTGATTACTTCTTTTAACATTAACTCTAGCTTTAGCGATTTTACGAGTTGAAATTGCGTCTGACTCTGAAAATTGGTTTTTTTTTTTTGCAGATATCGTCAACAGTAAATCCTCGATCAACCATAATCGCATCCTTTTTGTCCAATTTTCCCAATATTCCGCTCTGTTCAAAGATCGCGTTGTCAGAAGCACGCCCACCGTACGCTTTACTGACAAATGAAATTAATCCAGCCGGTGTTACACCGGTCATGAATTTTACAGTGTACGTAGTTTTGTAGTAAGAATAAGTTACAATTTGGCAATACAATTTTTCTGACTACTGAATTGGAATTTCCGTACAATCTATGACAACTCTGACATCTTCAAAGCCTGCGAAGCATTGTGGTATATTCTTCAAAATATTATCCTTTGTTGGCCAAAAAATTGCAGGTATTAAACAAGTATTCAAAATATTTAACATTTCATAGATTCTATCCTTACAAGTTTCAGGCGTACAACAGTGAAACAAAATTGCTAACACTGCGTAAGACATATTTTGCTTCAATTTTATGAAAGTCATAATTATTGCTTCTCGTAAATTAAGCTTTGAATATGAGTCGGATGGCTTTACGATTCTAATTTTTCGATTGTGTTGAGAAAATCGATACTTTGAATACCTGTGAGTGTACTTAATTCACTATCGCTATTAATTAAAGCTGAAAATTTCGAGGTAATGTAATCACTTTGAACTTGTATTCCTACATCAATAAATGTCTTTGAATCATCTTCAGTGCTTTCATTCCCAATCGGCTCTGCAACGAATTCTGTGGTAGATGCAGTTTCTATGTAATGTTCTTCTTTGATACTGACTGTTTCAGAAGCATTACTTGTTCCCACGATCATATCACTAAGTACGGCATTGTTATTTTGCTGCTTGATTAGAGATCTTTGATAGATCCTTATCTTTCGAACATTGTTGCAAGCTTCTCTCTCTAATTGTAGATTGGTGTCCTCTTTTATTAATCGAACGGGAAGATTACGTGATGGAATACTCATTTTCTTAAGATGCCGTATTTAATTTCCACCTTCAACATATAATATTTAAATGTTACTTAGCATAACAACGATTATAGTTACTTAAGCGGGGACTTTGGTGAAATTCGCATTATCATTAAAAAATTGTCGTATGAGAAAATCTTTTTACCAATTTTTAAACTGTGGTAGGATAGCCATTGAAAAATATTTCAGCCTCGTGCGATGAAAATATATGGGCGAGGAATTTTCGGCAGCGGTAAGCAGAACCTTTGAAAGGCTCCTTGCACATACATCTTCATCACAGGAGGCTGAAATTTTTTTTCAAAGCCTATACTACGATGATCTAAAATTTGCTGGAAGGATTTTCTCCAACAACTTATTTTAATCAGTTGAGAATTTAAAAAAAAATGCTTTTTGGCAAAAATATCACCAGTCTCCGCTTCATACAATACTCTTATGGAAAATAGGTTCATGTCACTTACGTGTTAAAATAAAATCTTCTGCTGTAAAATGAAGTGAGCACACTCTCATTGTAGAAGAGACCTTTTTGTTCATTTTTAAAACTTTAATCCATGCTACTCGTCGATCAATTGCTTCTTCGTTGCCGAATTTACTGATAATTCTAACCAAACTTTGCTTCTCCGAAGGAAAATGGAAAAACCTAACTGTATCTTCTCGACACGCTTTACTTGTACAATTGTACACACAGCAATATGTTTTAGCTTTAGTTTTTCGTGGAGGAAACTCCGTTATTTACGGTGGTTCAAATTTTTCACGTAATTACAATGTAATAAAGCTTTTCTTTGATGACCGACCACTTCACTGACAGCCACAAGGCATTCGAGCAACCTACCCGCACTAGTTCCTAGTTTGGCTAGCAGTTGAACCATCTACATACTCAGATTCCCTTAATATTTCGTAGTGAATATACGTTACTAGTTATACTCGTATACTGCGTTGTTGTGAACACATGTTTTTTTAATGTTTTCTTTTAATGTGTGTAATTTGCAAAATGCACTTGAATTTTTAATTAAGTATACGTATAACCTATATTTTTATAACAATAATATTAATAAAATTTGTCATCAATACTAATCAAGAGATTTTTAATGATAACCCTAAGCACTCATTATTTTTTAAAATATCCGATAAACCGTAAATTCAGTTTTTTTATTATAAATTCACTTTATTATTGTATTATTGTACTATCTTGAAAGATTAGAAGTTTACAGGTAAGTTATGAATCAAAATGTACTCCAAAATACGAATTGAAAATGTATAGCCGGTACGGCTGTACAAGAACACGTGACCAACAGCCAATGAGAGCGCAGAGAAAGACCGTAGGTACGTCGGGGATGGGAGGTCTTACTTACGTTTACGACTACGCGCAGCCTATCTCTCTCCATTATAAGTAACATTTATTTTCATGTTTGCCGATAAGTAAACCCCGGAAAAAGTGTTTGACTTTCTGTAAGTATTTTTTTCATATGTATTTAAGACGGTGTTAAAATTTCAGCGTAAATAAAACACTTTATTTTGTATTTAAAAAAAAAAAACAACTTTGGGGTGTTTTCGTTCAATGTTAACCCGCTCAAAAGTGTCTGCCTTATTCATTTCTGTGTTTTAAATTATCTTCAATTTCGATTAGTATTTGTTGGCCTCTGAATCAAACACTTTTTTGGGCAATATTTTTTTATACCATTCTCTTATGCGCAGTACCTGGTGTCCCCAGGTAGCTCAAGCCAACACATGTTTACCTGCTCATCTGTCTAGTAGATAGTGTTAGACAAAATTTCAAGGTGCATCAAACACTTCATGAAACGTGCGTTACTATAATAGCTCTTGGACTATATCGAGAACAAGCAACTCTTCTATGCCTAACTAGCGCATCCGTATAGAAAGAATATAAACTTTGCACTTAACTCGACGGACCAGATATACATAAATCTCTGCCACGCAATCTATGAAACTGCTAAAAAAGATAATCTACTCAGAAAAAATAATAACCACTCACCAAAACCAAAAAATCAACCGTGGTTTGATCTGGAAGCAATCAGTCTAAAAAAAACGTGTAACTCTCTCCTAAAAATCTCCCTAACGTACAATTTTGAGGAACCGTGGAGAATCCAATACCTAAATGCCAAGAGGCGGTACAAAAATCATCTGATATGCAATAAAAGAAGGCCCAAAAAACACTACTAGACAACTTTAACAATGTCAAAAATCTGGCTGAATTTTTGGAAGCCATCAGAAAAGTCAAGCCTTACTCTAACACAGCAATCCCACCATCAATAGAGCAATGTAATGAAGTTTACAACCAGATTTACCCAACGAAAGTAAACATCCCTCCCATTACTCTCCGAAAGAATGATCCACTACTTGATGTTCCCACCTTTTGGAAAGAACTACAAGATGCGGTAAACAAACTTAAAAACAATAAAGCAACGGGTCCAGACGGTATCCCGAACGAAATACGCAGGCTCCCACCGGATAATTGGCACAACTACTTACTGATTCTATTCAACGGTGTGCTAGAAACAGAAACTTGTCCTGCCGACTGGTCGAAAGCTCTAGTTAGTATGATTCATAAAAAAGGTAGTACCTCAGATCCCGCAAACTTCAGGAGTATTGGGCTAATCATCACAAACATCACATCACAAACCTATTCACGTCGATCTTGCAAAAAAGGTTTGAAAAATGGGCTGAAAACAATAAAATAATTCCCGAATGCCAATTTGGCTTCTGGAGTAACAGAAGCTGCACAGACGCAATATTCACACTCATTACGGCCATCTAACTGCAGTTCCGTCTTGGGAAGCGACAAATCTATCGCCTCTATGTTGACTTTAAAAGAGCATTTGATTCAATACCGCATGAAGAACTCTGGAGCAAGCTTGTACACCTCAATATCAGCTCAAAACTAATTAATGTGATGAAATCATTCTACGAAATGGCACGTGTTCAGGTTTGACACGGCTCTGACCTGTCTGATGAATTTGAAGTATCTGAAGGGGTGTTGTAAGGTGGAACCTTGAGTGCACTTCTCTTTATCCTATACATCTTTGACATTCAACTTTTTTTTAAAAACAAGAGTCTACAAGGGATCAATATTAACGGTACTATTGTTTTGCTACTCCGTCTTTTAGCGGATGACACTGCAATACTTGCGCACAGCCATGTAGATCTCGCCAAAAAACTGAATTATCTCCATGAATACTCTACCATAAATAAGTTGCAAGTGAACATCAGCAAGACAACGATCATGATATTCAAACCAAAAGGCAAACCGAAAGGATTAAAAAAAACTCTACGTTCATACGAAGGCCAACTGATCGCAATTGCAAAATCATTCACGTACCTAGGAGTCCATCTTACATCATCTACCCTTGGCCAACAAACAGCAGATTTCGCCATAAATAAAGCAACTGTTACTTCTACTATTACCCTTGAGGTAAAGCTGGATCCAACTCAATGCAGACCAGTGTGAAATTATTTGAAAGTATGGTCCAATCAATCCTGTTATATGCAAGCCCCGCCTGGGGAATCAAATATCGAAACCAGCTGGAGAGAGTGGCAGCAGAGTTCTTCAAAAGGTTACTTCATCTGCCTAGATGCACGGCCAACTGAGTGATTCGTCTTGAACTTGGTATGCTGCCTCTCGAATACAAAATGATGGAATATACCTGAGACTGGTTTGTAAAAATCCTGTCAGCAGACGACTCGTACCTACCAAAAATATGTATTAAAAGACTGATAGACCTGACAGAGAGTCCAACATGCCATGAAGAATTTAACTGGGCTGCAAAATTCAAAAAAGTACTCAAAAAGATGGGCGCGAGTGATCTATGGTTCAACACAAACCTGGAGCTTTGGAAAAGCAGGAAAGCTGAAGTTTTCAATAAATACAAGGCGGCACTAGAAGCAAAGGACGAGAGGAGTTACTGTAACTCTGATTCCTGCCTGTTCAATCTCTACAAGCCACTTACTACTGTCCTTGATGGGCCAACATACCTCAGTGAGAATCACATGATGCAAATCAAAAGAACAATTGCACAAATAAGACTAGCAAATAAACACCAAGCTTACTTGTCAATAAACAAAGGGAAAAAACTTGACCCTATGATTCCCTGCAAGTGCTGCTCACTAAAAGAACCAGAAAGTATTGAGCACATACTCTATTGCTGCCCAGCATACGAAAGCATTAGAAGCAATCTCTACGGTGATACATATGCTCCGGAACAAACGAGTCTCAACTTTTATCTGGCCAACCTATCGAACTATGACTGTAAAAAGCTCCTCAAATTAACTGGCCAAATTCTTGCAGTGAGAACAACAATTGTATAATAATGTAAATTCCTGATAACTTTGTTACAAAGTTAATCGTTAATATTTAAGATTTTATCACCGCACTACTTAACTATATTAATTTATTTCTGTGTTTAATTTTGATTGAAAAAATACTGTATATACTATCCCCCATTGCTATGGGACCATGTACCTTATGAGCAATAAACTATATCTATCTAATCTTCAGTCGATGCAAAAGATTTTTGTTGCAACAAATTTCAATCCCGGTTCGACCATGGATCTCTTGACTCAACAAAAGATTAATTAAAAAAAGCTCAATTTGTTTTGATACAACAATCTCATATTTTTAGAACAAAACAATTGAGTTACGCTTAAACAAATTCTTGGTAATTTAAATCACACATTTTCTTGATACTAAATTCATATTATTTCAAGGAAATCACGCCGTGTTATCTTGAATAAATTGATAGTCAGCATGATTATACGAAGGCTTGATTCAATTCTATATTAATTTGTGACGAGTATTTCGTCCGACAAAAGTATGTTGTTGAATTAAGTAAGTATTGTGTTCGCCACATTTGTTTATAGCATTTAGTTAAATCAAACGAATATCATTTGACTCAAATAATTCTTTCCCTCCTTGCAGTTGCTTATACCTCATACAATATCACCTCAGCAAAGGAAGTTCGTGCTACAATTCCGCAAACCACCTTCCGAAACACGAAAAGCACTAAGCAGCCGAAACCCGAAGTAGGTATGCTGTTAAAATTTCTAATTATTTTCTTATTCCTTGTTAATTGGCTAAGCCGAATTTTAAGTTATTTTATTGTTGTACATTTATTAGGCAAGTGGGCCATCAATTTTCCCTCAACCAGTTAACCTTCGACCCCTTGTGATCGACCAACGCTGCAGTAAACTTATTTGTAACGATCATCGAGGCTTGGGAATTACGTATTTGTTTCTTATTAACCCTAGACATTCTAACATCTGCTAATTCAATTCCTAATATACTTTCCTGTCTCGTTCCGTATCAAACACAAACAAAAACATTACTTTATATAAGCGTGTAAGTGCTTTATGTGTTTTACAATACATCAGTTTTCGTTTTATATACTATTTTTGAAGTAAAATATTTCGTAGGGTCCGAAGTTTACCCGAGTGTCAAAGATTGCGGGTCGCCATTGACCTAATAAATCCTAATTATTAGCGATTCTAGTTGGAATCGTTCAATTCACAACAGGCTTGCATGCACCTCCGTCATTTACGTTAAATCTCACTCTGATTAGCGAGCAAGCCATAAACCGTTTATCTACGTTAAGCGATAAGTTGCAAAAAAAAATCGAGAGAGATAGATAGATGGATAGATAGATATTTATTTCATTGCGGGGTAATACCCCCTAGCAACCATAGATACACACACGCGCACACACAGACGCACACACACGCGCGCATGTATATATTTTCGAAAAGCCCCTTAGTATAGACTTTTCCGCACAGTTTCACGTTTTAAAAAGTAAGTGTCCCGAACTACACGTTTCACACATATATGTATATATCAGAAATTATACATACATATAATACAAAATATGGTGTTTGGTGAACAATACCAAAATAATATAAAATGAAATGCAATAACAAACTTTATACAGGCTCCACGCAAAATACACAAATCAAATGACAAGCATACATAGAAAGACAGAAAACAGTCACGTTTCAGAAACAACAATCACGTAGTATTATATATGTTTAGGCGAAAGAACTAGCGAAATTTATCGATATGGACAGGCAGCGACTGGGCATTCAGACAGCAGACATTGAGTAGCTCCGGGTGGATCAGTGAGTGCATAGGTCTGGCAGAAGTCGCAGGCGAGAGTCATTACAAGGCTCAGGTTAAGGCCGACAAGTCGGAAGAAGGCAGCAAGCACAACGGTTTGATCCTTGGCTCAGGTCGAACAAACAGTACAGCATCAGCTATCCACGCAGACCTCGGGCTCAGCGACGATTACTTCTTCAATATCTGACTCCGATATCGGTATAGTTTCACGGGATGCCTTTTATTGACGTAAACCTTTCAGTCCAAAAGGGTGGCATCGATATCTGCTAATCGCAATTGAGGCTTTCGCTTCTTACAATTAGCCACAATTACGCGATCGCACCAAGCAGGAGACTCAAGGACTAACAAGAGAGGGCGCGCAGCGAAGGTAGAAAGAGAGCCAGGAGCAGTTGCATCCGATCGAGAGGTTGAAGTACCAGAGACACTCTGAGCTCCACTGCGGCCCATTTTTTCAAAACAGATCACGGCATCGGCTGCAGCTGAATATTGAGAGCCGCTAACAATTTAGACAATAATACATCTAGATGCTCGCGATCACCACCATGTTGAACCCTTATAATAATGATGTAGTTTGAAACTTCATTGCAAGCTACCCGCAACAGCATAGTCTCATCAGTAGGCACCAACACGCCAGTCTACCTGATGGCAAGCTTGTCACCAATTTCGCTAATTTGCGCCATATGACGAGACGTTATCTCTGACAGCGAATCAACATCCTTCTTCACTTCCGTTATAGTAGCATTCACAGTTTCGAGACCTAATTTGAGAGCTACGTTATCAGCTAGAATGCTGTCAAATTTTCGGCGAAGTTCCTCAACAACCGTTACGAGCGTGTTGACCTTAGCAGCTGTGGCTCCAAATGCACCGCGGCGAGAGTTTATAGACACAGCAATGATGAAATTTTTTTTATTGCAGCTCCAATAGCGGTTGTCTCATCTTTCGTACAAACAGAGCAGCGACTACGAACACAGTCTGTCGCAGCCCCTGCTAGTTTCAACCTGAAACCGAATATTGAGACAGCACGAAACGAATGTTTACATCTGTTGCCAGTGGTAACGGCACTACTAGAGACATTTATAGCAGCGTAACACGCAGCGCAGTTTGGAGGAGCCATACTATCAGCGAGTCAATATCGCAGATTGATATCAGTAGGAGTCTATAGATGACGCGAGGTAATCCAAAAACAGTCAACAAAGGCTACGTTCAAACTCACTGGTCTGACACTGACAATGACAGCTCCAGAAAATCAACAAAGTCAAACCCTCCGAGAAAGTACAATGGTTTATAATGCACTAAATGTCTCAATTATTTAATAGCCGTACAACAAGGCGCAAAGAGTTATATACCACTAGAGAGACCGGCACAGCGCGAACCGAGCGATACTAGACAGACCAAACTCGCAAAAGAAAGACTCAGAAAACGTCCAAAAAATGTAACGAGCAATAACAGGCACACGTTTTTCACCAAGCACCCAGCTAGAAGAGAAAGTGAGAAAGTGAGAGAGAGAGACAAAGAGACAGAGAGAGAATGAGTGGTTCAAATTTATTTGCCTTGACTTGTAACGAGCCGTACGGCATAAAACCGTACAACTTTTTCATCTTAAATAAGAATTAAATTAACAATTAACTTAATAGGCTTATGCAGTACTGATCAAGCAAGAATGGCAAGGTAGGGTAGAATGACAGTACGTAAGTAATAGAGAACAATACATGACACAGGTCGACAAAAAAAACTTTTTTTTGGGTTTCGGTTCTAATGCTTGAATTCTGATTCCAGACATCAAAAAATACTTAAATATCCATTTTTAGCTTTTAAAGTTTGCTTTTGTCTGATTTACGTCCATAAGTACGTTTTAAAGTTTTTAATTCATTTTATGAACAATAGGTGGTAGCACTTTGATTATCCCGAATGCAAATTGCATATTATAATTATTTATCACAATTCTTGAATAAAAGTAAAGCAAATTCTTGAGTACCAGTAAAGCAAGGAATGAAGTACAATCGGTCGCAAGTCCAAGATATCGGTAACGCAATATTCTCGCACACTTCAATTTTGCAACACACGAGTGGTACGACTTCCCATCTCACTAACGGTACCGC